>NC_048576.1:32289562-32417062 GCF_013265735.2 Oncorhynchus mykiss
AGATCCCTTACTTCAAAGGCAATTATTGTCAATGAACTAATCACTGATCATAATCTTGATGTGATTGGCCTGACTGAAACATGGCTTAAGCCTGATGAATTTACTGTGTTAAATGAGGCCTCACCTCCTGGTTACACTAGTGACAATATCCCCCCGTGCGTCCCGCAAAGGCGGAGGTGTTGCTAACATTTACGATAGCAAATTTCAATTTCCAAAAAAAAAAAAAAAAAAAAAAAAAAGACGTTTTCGTCTTTTGAGCTTCTAGTCATGAAATCTATGCAGCCTACTCAATCACTTTTTATAGCTACTGTTTACAGGCCTCCTGGGCCATATACAGCGTTCCTCATTGAGTTTCCTGAATTCCTATCGGACCTTGTAGTCATAGCAGATAATATTCAAATTTTTGGTGACTTTAATGTTCACATGGAAAAGTCCACAGACCCACTCCAAAAGGCTTTCGGAGCCATCATCGACTCAGTGGGTTTTGTCCAACATGTCTCTGGACCTACTCACTGTCACAGTCATACTCTGGACCTAGTTTTGTCTCATGGAATAAATGTTGTGGATCTTAATGTTTTTCCTCATAATCCTGGACTACTATCGGACCACCATTTTATTACGTTTGCAATTGCAACAAATAATCTGCTCAGACCCCAACCAAGAAGCATCAAAGGTCGTGCTATAAATTCACAGACAACACAAAGATTCCTTGATGCCCTTCCAGATTCCCTCTGACGTCCTTGGGTAGGCAAAGGGCAAAAATCAGTTAACCACCTAACTGAGGAACTCAATTTAACCTTGCGCAATACCCTAAATGCAGTTGCACCCCTAAAAACATTTCTCATAAGAAACTAGCTCCCTGGTATATAGAAAATACCCGAGCTCTGAAGCAAGCTTCCAGAAAATTGGAACGGAAATGGCGCCACACCAAACTGGAAGTCTTCCGACTAGCTTGGAAAGACAGTACCGTGCAGTATCGAAGAGCCCTTACTGCTGCTCGGTCATCCTATTTTACGAACTTAATTGATGAAAATAAGAACAATCCAAAATTTATTTTTGATGCTGTCGCAAAGCTAACTAAAAAGCAGCATCCCCCAAGTGAGGATGGCTTTCACTTCAGGAGTAATAAATTCATGAACTTCTTTGAGGAAAATATCATGATTATTAGAAAGCAAATTACAGACTCCTCTTTAAATCTGAGTATTCCTTCAAAGCTCAGTTGTCCTGAGTCTGCACAACTCTGCCAGGACCTAGGAACAAGAGAGACACTTTTAGTACTATAGATCTTGACACAATGATGAAAATAATCATGGCCTCTAAACCTTCAAGCTGCATACTGGACCCTATTCCAACTAAACTACTGAAAGATCTGCTTCCTGTGCTTGGCCCTCCTATGTTGAACATAATAAATGGCTCTCAATCCACCGGATGTGTACCAAACTCACTAAAAGTGGCAGTAATAAAGCCTCTCTTGAAAAAGCCAAACCTTGACCCAGAAAATATAAAAAACTAAAATCGGCCTATATCGAATCTTCCATTCCTCTCAAAGAAAATTGAAAAGGCTGTTGCGCAGCAACTCACTGCCTTCCTGAAGACAAACAATGTTTACGAAATGCTTCAATCTGGTTTTAGACCCCATCATAGCACTGAGACTGCACTTGTGAAGGTGGTAAATGACCTTTTAATGGCATCAGACCGAGGCTCTGCATCTGTCCTCATGCTCCTAGACCTTAGTGCTGCTTTTGATACCATCGATCACCACATTCTTTTGGAGAGATTGGAAACCAAAATTGGCCTACACGGACAAGTTCTGGCCTGGTTTAGATCTTATCTGTCGGAAAGATATCTCTGCCTGGCCGGTTCCCCTCTTTCCAGTGGGATTCTCTGCCTCTAAACCTATTACAGGGGCTGAGTCACTGGCTTACTGGTGCTCTTTCATGCCGTCCCTAGGAGGGGTCACTGATGTGATCTTCCTGTCTGGGTTGGCACCCCCCCGGGTTGTGCCGTGGCGGAGATCTTTGTGGGCTATACTCGGCCTTCTCTCAGGATGGTAAGTTGGTGGTTGAAGATATCCCTCTAGTGGTGTGGGGGCTGTGCTTTGGCAAAGTGCGTGGGGTCATATCCTTCCTGTTTGGCCCTGTCCGGGGGTATCATCGGATGGGGCCACAGTGTCTCCTGACCCCTCCTGTCTCAGCCTCCAATATTTATGCTGAAGTAGTTTATGTGTCGGGGGGGCTAGGGTCAGTTTGTTATATCTGGAGTACTTCTCCTGTCTTATCCGGTGTCCTGTCTGAATTTAAGTATGCTCTCTCTAATTCTCTTTTTCTTTCTCTCTCTCGGAGGACCTGAGCCCTAGGACCATGCCTCAGGACTACCTGGCATGATGACTCCTTGCTGTCCCCAGTCCACCTGGCCATGCTGCTGCTCCAGTTTCAACTGTTCTGCCTGCAGCTATGGAATCCTAACCTGTTCACCGGACGTGCTACTTGTCCCAGACCTATTATTTGACCATGCTGGTCATTTATGAACATTTGAACATCTTGGCCATGTTCTGTTATAATCTCCACCCGGCACAGCCAGAAGAGGACTTTCTAGGTTTTTGCCTTTCTAGGGAGTTTTTCCTATCCAACATGCTTCAACACCTTCATTGCTTGCTGATTGGGGTTTTAGGCTGGGTTTCTGTACTGCACTTTGAGATATCAGCTGATGTACGAAGGGCTATATAAATAAATTTGATTTGATTGAATAAACACACACACAAAAGCTTAAACAACACTTGTGAAGATACAACACATGTCAGGATTACCTGACAACAGCAAGCCAAGGCACTGAAGTCTTGGCTCGATCTGGGACATTTTTGTATATTAACTTAAAATGAAATGATTTGCCCTTAAACCAAAAGTGAAAGGCCTCATTTACTGGAGCATCAGCGTCCCCTAACAAACCAAGCCCTTGTGCATTTAACTACACTTTGCAATGGGACTCTGATATTTCTTCCACTTGTGAGAGTAGCCTAATGCAGTGCACAGTAGTGCTGAACATTTAGTCCTAAGTAGGCTCTGGCACTAAGGGCTGAATCGTAATTAAGATGTCTGCATCTTTCCATGACTTTTGCGTAAATCCTGCATTGTTGTCAAGTTATGTGCACAGATCTCAAGTTAGGATTCAGGCCTAAAGACATGTTTGTAGTGTGGAGTGACTGGGCTCAGTAGTGTGAAAGGGGTATTAGTGCAGTGGCCGGGAACACTGTGATACAGAGACAGCTGAAAGAGGGTGTACTGTACTGACCTCTGGATATCCAGTCCTCTAAGCAGAGATGAAGGGTAAAATATGTGTCCAACAGTGGAGAGCCATTCTTGTTGACGATGTTGCGGGCTGCGATGCTTCTGAGATGACGTAACCGCCTCTGTTAGGGAGAGAAAGGCAGATGGTGAGATAGTCAGGAAAAAGAGACAAGAAATAGAAGCAGGAGCAGGGACAGGAGACAGCATTTAGCCAAATGAACTGCCCACAACCTGAGGTAGCCTAAGTCTAAATTACGTACGATGCAGCTTGTACTTCTCTGGGTCAGCTTCAATGCCTTTTACAATTGTATTATCGATTTCAAGAGTTTCATCCCGTTACACAATCCAAATCGATGCAGATCGACTTACAAGACTGTTACCCAATGAGCTAGTCTAATTCACACAGGAGTAAACAATGCAGTCAACCAGAAGTCACAATTTCAGATAGCAAAGTCATTAGGCTCAAGTACATCCTCATGTTAAAAATAAAAACTGCCCTTTTAGAATATAGTAGCTCGGTTGGAGAGAACTTGGGGTATGTAGTAGGGCCGGGATTATACCAGTATCGCAATATTTTTTTCGCAGACAAAAACTCTTTGGTCCTTTAAAAACATGCTGAATTTGTAACATATTGTGTGCTATAGCTTGAGAAAGAAAACTGTTGACATTAGGGTAGTTTTCCTGAAGAAGTTAAAGCCGCTTCGTGCTTTGTTTCCTTGCCACGACACTAACGAGTATTGCGATACTGTTATCGTCCAGACCCTAGTATCTGGTTAGTCACATGTCATCTACTATCAACATTTGTCCAAAAAGAATAAAATTTGCAGACAAGCGTTTCATTTGAAAGAGTTCATTCATGTGTTGACTTCACTGTGTTTCTCTCACAAAAGCTCTGCATACAGGAGCGCCACAGTTTCATCAACTAAAGTCCAAGCCAGCATGAACACACAAAAAGCATTTGTACAGTATGTCTCAGAGTAGAAAACCCATGATTCCGCAGCTCAATAAAATGTGTTCCACACCCCTGACAGAACATAACCATGGTTGGACATCAGTCAGAAGCCCACCTTTCAAAAAAAATTGAGAAGTAGCCTAAAATAAAAAGGAACCTGCTTGAAGAGAAAGGATCAGTTACAGCCAACCAAAAAAATAGTAGACTAACTGAAGAAGACTTTATTTTACAGAGGACTGCATCTATAAAAAAAATTATGGCTCCAAAGAAAAAGCCTCATAATTGAGGGGGGGGGTGTAACTCAAGAGAATGGCAATGGGATATGAGACCCGTGTAACGAGGGGCCATTGAATGAGTTCACCCCTCAGGGGCAGCAGTGTCAGAGCAGCAGTAGGACTATCTATGTCAACGGCAGGCCAAGGCCCTCACCTGATCTACATTCTTCAAACTCCAGCAGCCCACACTGAGCTTCCACCACCACAGGCATTAGGGATAAATCTAAGTCATGGGATTCCCTATAAGAATAAGGTTGCTCGGAAACAAAAACCCAACTTGTTCAGCAACCCCCCATAGAAAAGGTCAGCTGACTTTTCTCCGGTCCAACTCATCCCAAACCATCAGAATTGGGTTGAGGTCAGGTAATTGTAGAGGCCAGGTCATCTGAAGCAGCACACCATCACTCTCCTTCTTGGTCAAATAGCCCTTACACAGCCTGGAGGTGTGTTTTGGGTCATTGGGGGTGGCAGGTAGCCTAGTGGTTAGAGCGTTGGACTAGTAACCGGAACAAGATCAAATCGCCGAGCTGACAAGGTAAAAAAAAATCTGTAGTTCTGCCCCTGAACAAGGAACACACTGTTCCTAGGCCGTCATTGAAAATAAGAATTTGTTCGTAACTGACTTGCCTAGTTAAATAAAGGTAAAATAAAATACAATTTTTAAATTGTCCTGTTAAAAAACAAATGAAAGTCCCACCAGCTCTGTACCAGTACCCCTTGTACCACTGTTATTTTGCAGCTGCATTTTAATTATTCATTATTTTTATTTCATTTTGTTACTCATCTATTTTTACTTATCACGCATTGTTGGTTAAGGGCTTGTAAGTAAGCATTTCTCTGTAAGGTCTACTGTACACCTGTTGTTTTCGGCGCATGTGACAAATCAAATTTTATTTGACTAAGCGCAAACCAGACGGGATGGCATATCGCTGCAGAATGTGGTGGTAGCCATGCTGGTTAAGTGTGCCTTGAATTCTAAATAAATCACAGACAGTGTCATCAGCAAAGCACCCCCACACCATCACACCTCCTCATCCATGCTTCACTGTTGGACTCACAGATGCGGAGATCATTCGTTCACCTACTCTGCTTTTCACAAGGACGCGGCGGTTGAAACCAAAAATCTCAAATTTGGACTCATCAGACCAAAGGCCTTATTTCCATTGCTCGTGTTTCTTGGCCCAAGCAAGTCTCTTCCTTTTATTGTTGTCCTTTAGTGGTAGTTTTGTTGCAGCAATTCAACCATGAAGGCCTGATTCATGCGGTCTCCTCTGAACAGTTGATGTTGAGATGTGTCTGTTACTTGAACTCCGAAGCATTTATTTGGGCTGCAATTTCTGAGGCTGGTAACTCTAATGAACTTATCCTCTGCAGCAGAGGTAACTCAGGGTCTTCCTTTCCTGTGGCGGTCCTCAGGAGAGCCAGTTTCATTACAGTGCTTGATGGTTTTTGCGACTGCACTACAAAGTTCTTGAAATGTTCTGATTTGACTGGCCTTCATGTCTTAAAGTAATGATGGACTGTCGTTTCTCTTTGCTTATTTTAGCTGTTCTTGCCATAATATGGACATGGTCTTTTACCAAATAGGGCTATCTTCTGTAAACCACCCATACATACCTTGTCACAACACACAACACAACTGATTTCTCAAACACATTAAAGAAAGAAATTCTACAAATGAACTTTTAACAAGGCACACACTGTTAATTTAAATGCATTCCAGGTGACTACCTCATGAAGCTGGTTGAGAGAATGCCAAGAGTATGCAAAGCTGTCATCAAGGCAGCAACTTTGAAGAACCTCAAATATAAAATATATTTTGATTTGTTTAACACTTTTTTGGTTACAATATGATTCCATGTGTTATTTCATAGTTTTGATCTCTTCACTATTATTCTACAATGTAGAACAAATAAAGAAAAACCCTTGAATGAGTATGTGTGTCCAAACTTTTAACTGGTATTGTATATTTTTCTATAAACACATGCACCACACCCATTACACACTACAACATGCACACACCTGTACATGAACACACAGCAGCCTCCCCTTTCAATACACATACACATTTACATGTAAAAATTCAAAAACATACAGTGGGGCAAAAAAGTATTTAGTCAGCCACCAATTGTGCAAGTTCTCCTACTTAAAAAGATGAGGCCTGTAATTTTCATCATAGGTACACTTCAATGACAGACAAAATTAGAAAACAAAAATCCAGAAAATCATATTGTAGGATTTTTTATGAATTGATTTGCAAATGATGGTGGAAAATAAGTATTTAAGTATATCAAGCAAGATTTCTGGCTCTCACAGACCTGTAACTCCTTCTTTAAGAGGCTCCTCTGTCCTACACTCGTTACCTGTATTAATGGCACCTGTTTGAACTTGTTATCAGTATAAAAGACACCTGTCCACAACCTCAAACAGTCACACTCCAAACTCCACTATGGCCAAGACCAAAGAGCTGTCAAAGGACACCAGAAACAAAATTGTAGACCTGCACCAGGCTGGGAAGACTGAATCTACAATAGGTAAGCAGCTTGGTTTGAAGAAATCAACTGTGGGAGCAATTATTAGGAAATGGAAGACATACAAGACCACTGATAATCTCCCTCGATCTGGGCCCCTCGATCTGGGGCTGGTTTTCTGCAAAGGGACCAGGACGACTGATCCGTGTAAAGGAAAGAATGAATGGGGCCATGTATCGTGAGATTGAGTGAAAACCTCCTTCCATCAGCAAGGGCATTGAAGATGTAACGTGGCTGGGTCTTTCAGCATGACAATGATCCCAAACACACCGCCCGGGCAACGAAGGAGTGGCTTCGTAAGAAGCGTTTCAAGGTCCTGGAGTGGCCTAGCCAGTCTCCAGATCTCAACCCCATAGAAAATCTTTGGAGGGAGTTGAAAGTCTGTGTTGCCCAGCAACAGCCACAAAACATCACTGCTCTAGAGGAGATCTGCATGGAGGAATGGGCCAAAATATCAGCAACAGTGTGTGAAAACCTTGTGAAGACTTACAGAAAACATTTGACCTCTGTCATTGCCAACAAAGGGTATTTAACAAAGTATTGAGATAAACTTTTGTTATTGACCAAATACTTATTTTCCACCATAATTTGCAAATGAATTCATAAAAAATCCTACAATGTTATTTTCTGGATTTTTTTTCTAATTTTGTCTGTCATAGTTGAAGTGTACCTATGATGAAAATTACAGGCCTCTCATCTTTTTAAGTGGGAGAACTTGCACCATTGGTGGCTGACTGAATACTTTTTTGCCCCACTGTAATTATGTCTGTTAGGAAAAGTCACATTCCTCAAGTTGGTCAATGTGAAGTTTCCAGATTTGATCAAACATGTCCTTTTTTTTTGTTGCTTAAATTTCATACAACACAATCTAAAGAAATGTAACTATATAGTTCAGAACTCCAGTTCGTTATTGATGGTGAGTATGATGCTTTCCAATTGATAGCTATAAAAAAAATTGCAGCAATTATACCCAGGTTAAAAAAAAAAAACTCTGATATTGGTCATCAATATTTACATTTCCCAACAGACATCTATCGTGGCGATAGATAGAAATTCCTAAACACAATAATATGATATCACAGACTTTATCCCAAAATGGTGTCAGTTTGTCACAGGACCACAGCATATGTAATAGGGTTCCTTTTCTCCAACATTTCTGGGTGCATATAACATGCATTCTGGCAGGAGTGTAGTAAATACAACTGATTATCTTGAATTGCAATAATTTACATCTAAGGTTGTAGGAGAAATTATTAACATTTTTACATATCTGTGACCAATAGTCTCATACATTTTCTTAGAGATCTGTTTACCATTTTTCCTTTATAAAAGTTCTGTGCTATTAGGTAGAAATTCAATCAAAGCTAGAAGCTTTAGATTCATCCAGATTCTATTGAAGCGATTGAATAAGATTTCTGAGTTATAAGAATTTAAAAGAAATTGGTTTTGGATAACCCACATTTTTCTTGTAATTAATTGAATGACAGTAAAGTGCCATTATAATACATTTGCTAAAAATGAATGATGCCACTTTGGAACCAGGACTTAACAGTGTTGTTATTGTCCAGCTTCATAAGGTAAGTGTAAAACATTCAATTTGACTCTTAAAGGCTTTCCATTCCAAATAAAGTTGGAGAGTAGGTCATTTATTCTTAAAGAAATTGAATGGAATTGAAAGTGGTAAAACTTGGAATAAATACATCAACCATGGTAATATATTCATTTTGATTATGTTGACCCTCCTAACATAGAAATAAGGAACGTTTTCCATCTCTGAACATCGGATTGAATCTAATCTAGTAAAGGTGAGTAGTTGATCATATAGGCCTCCACCAAATTGCATGCTATAAATACAACCAGGTATATCATTGCTTCTTTGTCCTTTTCCACCGAAATCTACTATCCAAGCTTGAAAAGTCATAACCAAAATAATGCTGGCTATTATTCTAATGAGATTTACCCACAAACAAGACCAAATTTGGTTGGTCCGGACCACATCTGTACCAATCATAGACCAAATCACAGTACAGCAGAGTACAGTACAATATAGTAGAGTATAGTTCAGTACAGAACAATAGAGTACATTATACTGTACTGATCTATACTGTGCTGTCCAAACTTATGAAACAGAAGTCAAATTACTTTTCAACGTCCATGGCTGTCCGGTGTCGGCCTGTGCACATTAGGTGAGAGGGCTGGTTAACAGTGATTCCCTAACAAGGCCTACTTTCCACAGTCACTTACGAATCTTGTGAAACTTTAACAAGCCTGCAATGAGAAGAGATTCACAAGCCATATTCTCCTCATATTCTGAGTTAATGAGTCCTTGACACTGGGTGTTTCCCAGCACAGCTAGCTAGCTACCTCCCAACAATACTACTCAGTGTTCAGGCAGACCTGTGCTGTGACACCAGTCAAGTCATTCATAAAGACGGTTTCTTCCCAAAGTAGCATTGTAGGACGTTGTTTAAAAATATGATAATAAGCAGGAATTAATGTATATCTCAGCAGCCAGTAAGGGCAACTTCAATAATTCCAGATTTGAAAACATGCACCTTAAAGACTATATGCAATTTAGAAATGATTTGCACCGAGTACACATTCAACCTTTACACACGTGTTTGGGGTCACTTAGAAATGATTGTTTTTGAAAGAAAAGCCCCGCCATAATAAAGCATTTGATTGGTTTGACGTGTTGCGAGGCATCACTGATTTGCACCGACTTCCAACCCCTCTTTAGCTGATTTCTGCCAGTGAACTTCCCCAGGCTTCCAGCAGTGTTTGCGACAAGGCTAGGGCTAACTAAGCTGGCTAGCTAGCATATTCGTCTCTGTTACTTGCAAGCTAAATATCTAACAAAGATATCTAACATTTGCACATGTATCTAACTAGCTATTATAGACAACGTATAACTGCCTCGCTACCCAAGAGAGCTGTAATAGGCCTGCTGTATTCATCTTGCAGTTTTGACATGTGACACACAGCATTATTACAGCATGAGAGTCAGTCATAAAAACATTCCACCGAGCTGAGGGTCCATGTCCTTACCTGCTGAGATGTGAGTTCTACGTGCAAGCCTCGAGAAGATGAGGCTCCAGAGTTGACAGAGGAGGCGGGTACAGGGTGATCCCGACCGGTGATGGAGTTCATTCTCCTAACGGCACCAGAGGCGTTCGTACCAAACAACCCCGGATCATGTAAATCTAGATTCACCTTCTATGCCAGAAATGTATGTATCAGTGCAGTAATCCGCTTAATAAGAAAACAAAGCACTTTTGTAGCCGTCAGTTAGCTAGCTACGTGACATAAACAAAGTAGGACTTGCTCAGGAAGCTGTCATCCGTCTGTCAAAGAGCACTCTACGCGGGGTCGAGACAACACGGATGTTTCCGGTTTTCAACCGAACTTCCGTTGCTACAGAAAAAACTAATATGGGGACTCCGCTCAGGTATCGTCACTAGTTAGCACAAAGTCATAAACCCCGCCTATTCATACAATGTATATATATTTTTTAAATGTAACCTTTATTTAACTGTGCAAGTCAGTTAAGAACAAATTCTTATTTATAATGACGGCCTACCCCGGCCAAATCCTGACGACGCTGGGCAAATTATGCGCCGCCCAATGGGACTCCCAATCACGGCAGGATGTGATACAGCCTGGATTCGAAACAGGGACTAGTGACGCCTCTTGCACTGAGATGCAGTGCCTTAGGCTGCTGCACCACTCGGGAGTCCGATTTATCTTCTTAGATTTTTATTTTTAACCTAACCACACAGCCTAAACTTAAATCAATACCAAAAAGTAACCTTTTGTTTTATTGCATTTTTACGATATAGCCTATTTGCATCTTTACGACAAACGCCAGATTTGACCTTTCACAGCAGGTTAAGAGTATTAATGTAGCAGGTTAGGCTATTTAGGTTAAAGTTAGGAAAAGGGTTAGGGTTAGCTCAAATTCCCCCCAAATAAAAATGTTACGTTCATTTGACAAAATCTGTATGTATACTCTTAAAATGTGATTTAAAACCGAACCTTAACTCTAACCGTATCCACACTGCTAACCGTGTGCCTAACCTTAAATTAGGACCAAAAGGCTATTTTGTTTTCATACATTTTTACAACGTGGACAATTTTGACTTTGTGGCTGTGCTATCTTGTGGAAAGAGACTTCCTCTAAATATGAGGAAGTGAATGTTTCTGCATGTATGTATCTATCGCGTGACCTGCTGGTGACAATTCACTCAAGTACAGTAGTGGAGAGTAATTGGTGAGGACTGTTTTTTGTTTGTCCTAAGCATTTGATTGCCTAATTGGCTAATTAACTGAATGGTGATAGAATATTTATTTTATCAACTTTGTCAACTGAAGTTAAGAACACAATCATATTACATGGGTCAAGGCCAAACATATTTACAACAAACTTGTACATATTTCCACATCAATCAAGCCAAATCAATACATACTTGGCCTATGTGTCCATACATCAAATGTAAACACAACATGTAAAGTGTAGGTCCCATGTTTAATGAGTTGAAATAAAAGATCCCAGAAATGTTCCAAATATACAAAAAGCTCATTTCTATCCAATTTTGTGCCCAATGTTATTTACATCCCTGTTTGTGAGCATTTTTCTTTTGCTAAGATAATCCATCCACTTGACAGGTATGGCATATCAAAAAGCTGATTAAACGGCACGATTATTACACAGGTGCACCTTGTGCTGGGGACAATAAAAGACCACTCTAAAATGTGCAGTTTTGTCCCAGCAGGCGGCCGCCCAGTGGCACCCTCCCCCACAGCAACTGAAGTTCAGCAAGTTGCTTCCCCATCGGATTCCATCACGAGCACCATCATTGTTGGCAGCTCGATGGTGAGTTTTGTCCTGCCTACGATCTGTTGATCGACCAAGGTCCACTGTCACCCAGGAGCCCGTGTCCATAACATCAACTCCCTCCTGCCCACGGTTCTGGCCAACTAATCCAGTATTGACACCCTCATCACTCACCGTAGGTTTTAACGACCTTCATTTTAGGCGATCTGAGGGAGAACTACAAACATTTTTTAAAACACCCTCGCTAGGGAACAGGGAAGATAATAATTATCTCTGGCTCCCTCCCGTGCTACCGAAGGGATTCGGCAGACACACCACATATTGAGTGTCTCAGTCTTGTCTCGGTGATGGATACATTTTTACTTGGTCTTGACTAGGTCTTGGACAGTGAGGACTCGAAATTTCTTCCAGAGACCAGCAGAGTAAAAAAACTCAGAATTATCCACTTCCATTAAGTCAGCGCATAAAACCGCTTCAATAGGCCAAATATATACACTGCTTTCTTGAAACATCAATAGCCTATGTTATTGCCTATTGAAACCTGGGATTCCTATTTTACTTGTAACATTACTATTTTAATTGAGAAATATCCTCAAACTTTGTCATTGTTTCCTTGACTCGTTGGTAGGGAAGAGTGGGGAACTGTGTTGGAAATTTGCACGCTCATTATTACTAAGGGGAGACCGGGGAAATTGTAACAGTCTATATTTATTATAGACATGTTTGTGCAGTGTCGAGTCTATTGGGCCTTCAGTATGTGACAGGCTTGTGATACTGAAAGGACAGCAACCCTAATATCAGAGCACTCATATAGGTCAGAGAGTGCACTAATTTGAATGGGTGTCCACACACTTTTGTGTATATATAGTGTATATAAACATGCGTGCAGCACACATAGCCTAGTTTCAGTGGAAAATCATCTGCAGGCAGCAAGAGCATGCAGCTCTCAACTGGTTGTCTCATGGAGCAGCTCACAAAATAATGGCATCGATAGCTGGTAGGTAGGAAAGATGTTTCAGCTTATATCTGTAGATTTTAAAAAGTAGTCACACTCAAAACCATGAAGAGGAATAACCCAGGGTGGCTGAGATGCAAAAATAATATAATTAATTAAATCCATGCTCAAAATAATACAAAAAGTGAATTTGCAAGGTGCTAATAAAAAGAAACAGGACATATGGTATGTTTCGGACTTATGCCTTCATCAGCGCTGTACAAACATATTAAGAACACATACAGTACCAGTCAAAAGTTTGGACACACCTACTCATTCCAAAGTTTTTCTCTACAATGTAGAAATGTAGTAAAGACATCCAAACAATGAAATAACACATATGGAATCATGTAGTAACCAAAAAAGTGTTCAACAAATCAAAATATATTTTTGATTTTAGATTCTTCCAAGTATCCACCCTTTGCCTTGATAACAGCTTTGCACACTCTTGGCATTCTCTCAACCAGTTTCACCTGGAATGCTTTTCCAACAGTTTTGAAGGAGTTCCCACATATGCTGAGCACTTGTTTGCTGCTTTTCCTTCACTCTGCTGTCCAACTCATCCCAAATCATCTCAATAGGGTTGAGGTTGGGTGATTGTGGAGGCCAGGTCATCTGATGCAACACTCCATCACTCTCCAACACTCTTTTGGTTAATACATGATTCCATATGTGTTATTTAATCGTTTCAATGTCTTCACTATTCTTCTACAATGTAGAAAATAGTAAAAATAAAGAACAACTCTGGAATGAGTAGGTGTGTCCAAACCTTTGACATGTACTGTGCTTAAAACACCTTCTGTGTGTAACAGGCGCAAGCTGTGCAAGCAGATAGTTAATTAGAGACTAGAAAATAGGGAGTCAATGCATATTAACAAGGAATATATAGAACAGTTTCAAAAATTGACCATCCATATGTCACATAGAATTGGGAATATACAACAGTTTGGGGATGGGGAGGGACTCCTAGTGTGAATAGACAGCACTACAAGAAACATACAAGGTCCTCCTCATTAAGCCCTTGGGGGTGTAGAGTTTTTAAGTAGGAGACCATTAACATATCTACCAGTAAATGATAACTAAGGCAACAATGGGTATGCAAAACAGATATTGAAAATGTTTGGTGAAGTGTTGGTTAGTAGGCTATTTGCGATGCGGAATTTAGTAATCATACACTGTTTTCATAAATATTTAATGACTTTCCCAAAAAACCTTCCCAATTAAATGTTGACTGCAATTTAGGCCTAACTGACAAAGTTATAATACTGATTTATATTAATGGGGAGGGCATTTGTATTGCTCAATTGAATTAAAATGCAACTACACCCTCCAAAAATATATTTTTTCAGTTTTTCCCAGATCTCAAACATGGTCTTCTGATGTGGTTTAAGGATTGTTGTGAACTTAGAAGTTTTTTTTTTTGTGGTTTTGAGAATGACATCTAAAAAAATGATTTTTCACACAGGGCACCTTTCCTTCACACAGGCCCCACTTCTCCAGGCACCACTACAACATATTTATATTTCTGTTCAGTGTGTTTGTACTAATGTATTCATGCAACAGTCCTTAGGACCTCTTTGTTTCGATTGTCCTTATGTCTTTAGACAAGAACAGCACTAATGATGTTCTGTATTATGTCATGTTTTATGTTTTGTGTGGACCCCGGGAAGAGGAGCTGCTGCTTCAGGGGATCCTAATAAAATACAAAACACTGAAAAGATGCAATGTTGTGTCTATGATGTGATGACAGGAAGAAAACACATGTTTACGAAGGCATGTTAAGTTTTATTCTAAAAACAAAAAGTTTCATTTAAGTAGACAGATTTTGCTCAAGCTATTCATTCACAACTTCAATGCCTTGGCTGCTGTTTATTGCACATGAGTTAAGAGAGAGATGTTTATTGCCCTTTACAAGAAGTTAATGTTGAAGCTAGAAGAATTTGCATTTCAAATGACACTTCTATTTAGCACTCATCACCAACCTCAACATTTCACCACATTGCAAATTAATTGTAGTCTTTTCATCTTGCATAATATACAAACAGTTCTGCACCTAAGATAATTGGCAGGATGATGGCATATCAAGTCTCAGTAATTTCGCTAACACTTCTTGGAAATTACCATGGGAGTTTGACTTTTAACTCTAATCCAAATGTGTGATAGAAAAACCCTTATACTGTACATTTACCATTTTACTCAATTGAGTAGAACCCCACAATAAGTGTATTTTCATGACATTCATCACTGATCTGCCCTCTGTGTGGAGGAAGAATTGTTTTTACATCAAAATCGTCAACAACTACAGTACATAGGGCATCAAGGCACTAAACACTCTGCAGCCCAGTCAATAAAAATGTGACATTGAAAAATTCCTAAGGCACATTTTAGTGCAATACCTCAGAGGGTTGTAACAAATTACAAAAAGTGCATCAATATATAAATTTATGGAAGAAAAACATTTTTTCCATTGGACAAGGGAGGACAGGTTTTTTCTTATTTACATAATACAATAGTTAGTGGCATCCTATAAACACATGTACACAATCTAAATCCATTAGAATTACTTCCTTCCAGTTTCAATTAAGTATGCGTGTGCTGGGAGGGGACACCCATCAGTTCTTTGGCTCAATTACCACACTATATTAACTTCTGAGTGAGGCCATACCATTACAATTGCATTGTTTGTGCATTTAGCAAAAAATAAATAAAGGCCTCAAAACATCTGATATTGAACTTTTTTTAGGGCCTAATATATGGGACAACTACATGGATACATGGGGGAAACAAACATGGTGCTTGTGTGTGTGTGTATGTATATATAGCCTTCTAGTGCCACCTAGTGGGAGTTCCACTGCACATGAAAGCAAGTGATCGTATCTTATCAAACTATACTCCCTCATCTCTTCTGTCATGGAACATATCTAGAAATGTGGCATACGCTGAAGAGACTCCATTCGGAGACATTTAAGATAGTCAACTTTGCTATTGGCAAGGACTAGGTCAGGCGGAATAGTAAAGCAACCTAAAACATTAAAACCTGCCATTTTCACCCTGAGTGGAGTAGGGACGTGAGCCTTGTATACTGGACGAGGATGAGAGCGCGGGTGGGTTTATTACACACCCACAACTTTATGTATATCGATTGAATTCCAGAGACAATCAATCAGATCCATGCACGTGAATGGGGTGTCGAGGCTGAACAAACAGCTGCCACAGTTCTGAGGTTCCGAGGGGGTCCCGCTCACTCTTTTCTCATTGGATGTGCAGGATGTCACTCTCTTTCAATCCGAAGCGGGTCTTATACTTGTCAAAGAGGCTCCTGAGGGACTTGATGTACATGGCATGGTACAGTTCCACCATATCCCGAGTAGGCTCCTCAACCTTTGGTACTGTGATCGGTTCACCCACTAAGAGAAGGGGGTAAAAATCAATATCCGCAAAAATCAACTGACATTTAACTTTTTGGTTTGACAAACTGCAACATTTAACATGAACATGGCCTTGATGCAGGGGAGAGAAAATGTTGACTGTGTGGATGGTTCTGTTAACACAGAGGAGCAAGAGTTGACCTTGAACTGCTTGGTAGTAACCATAACCCCGACCTAGCATTGTAATTACTGAAGATTTTTACAGATGGACAATAATCTACAGATCCTGGCTGACAGAACAATTTGAGTTGAGCATATATTTTGATAGATAAGATCAATAAGATAGATGGCTAAAGGGAGGATGGCTCATAATAATGGCAGGAACAGAGAGAATAGCATCAAATACATGGACTGGATCACTACCAGAAACTAAATGCCTGTGAGATACTTTCAGTGGGGTCTTGGAGAGGGTTCTCACCGATGGTGGTGATGGGTTTATTGTAAGGCACCATTCCCCAGGAGTCAGAGAAGAGGCCACAGCCATGGAACAGACAGGGAGCAAACCCCAGAATCTTCTGCAGCCGCTTCTGAGCTAGCCGACACCAGGTTCCCTCCTCAAAGATCACCTGCTTGTACACATTGTTCTCCCCAAAGGAGTAGACCGGCACCAGGTCAGACCTGACAGAGAGCAAGGGTTTACATTAGTCTTCAGAAGTTACTCATAGGGCATAATGGATATCATCTGATCTCTGAATGATAAGCTGACTTGTTTTGAAGCTTCCCTGCTCTAATTATTTCAACATCTGTCATGAAAACACATTATGAGGAATTTAGAAAAGGAACCTTTGGGAAGCATTTAGCCAGGGTAACATAGGCCTACATGCCACTTGTCTTAGGAGGTCCTAAAAATATGAGCCAGTGACCCAGATACGTACTGTACATGCCAGGGGAAATTAGCAATCATGCATGTTATCGAAGGTTGTCATGAATGAGGGTCTACTCTACATAACATTTTATACAACCTTTAAGACACTGAACCAGCATATCTACAATCCACCATCAGACAATATTAATCACTGAAGTAGGCTTGTTTGGATAAGTTGAGCAAGTCAAAATGGCAGCCTAATGGCCCTGGAGTAGAGTGGGATTCCCAGTTAGTCTGATCTGGTCTATGCCAGCTCACTCAGTGTGCTGAAACAGTGTTCTCAGGAGTCAATCTGATGGAGTCTATCCTTTGGCCTTGACCCGGGTGTGTGTACTCTATGCCAGGAGGAGCTCTGAGCAATTGAGGACCAATTACCACACGAGTAAGTGTGTGCCAATCAGGGTTGTGGTCAATTCCAATTTAAAATTCCAATTAAATTCACTCATGAAGTGAAGAATTTACATTGAATTCAATATAATTTCAACAATGTTGAAATTAGACCGTTTTGACTTTGAATTCAATTAGAATTCAATATTTGTACATTTTGCAGTTAATAAACTTAGTATCACAAATTGACTGCAATTTAAATAATTTCAATATAGCTAGGTTGTCTGAACAATGACATGATCAGCCTGAAAGCCTGAGGAAATTGGAATTTTCAGGGATAATATTGCATTAGGTCAATTCCAAGGATTCAAATTCTAACATTGAAATTGAGAGGAAATTAATGTCTGAATTCAAAGATTGACCTGGAATTTTAATTAAATAGAATTTATAATATAATTTTTAGACTTAACCCAACCCTGGTGCCAATCAAACCTATTGTTGAGCCAATTCTCTCGATTCAATCCAATTGGTCATAATGACACCCATGTCTGTGCTGCCCGATGAGATGTCTTCCATAAAAACAAACACCATGTAGTCAGATCAATTGATGTGTAACAGAGGTACACTTTATACAAATAAGTATGCGGACACCCCTTCAAATGAGTTGATTTGGCGATTTGGCAATTTCAGCATCAACCTTCCAGCATTGGCTGGAGTGGTGTAAAGAGCACCGCCATTGGACTCTGAAGCAGTGGAAACAGGTTCTCTGGAGTGAATCACCACACTTTACCATTCTGGCAGTCCGACAGACGAATCTGGGTTCGGCGGATACCAGGAGAACGCTACCTGCCCCAATGCATAGCACCAACTGTAAAGTTTGGTGGAAGAGGAATAATGGTCAGTGGCTGTTTTTTTGTGTGTTTTTTTTATGGTTCGGACTAGTTAGTTCCAGTGAGGGGAAATCTTAAAGCTACAGCATACAATGACATTCTAAACGATTCAATGCTTCCAACTTTGTGGTAACAGTTTGGGGAAGGCCCATTCCTGTTTCAGCAAGACAATATCCCCGTGACCAAAGTGAGGTTCATACAGAAATGGTTTGTCGAGATCGGTATGGAAGAACTTGACTGGCCTGCAAAGAGCCCTGACCTCAACCCCATCGAACACCTTTAGGATGAATTGGAACACCGACTTCCCAGGCCTAATCGCCCAACCTCACTCATGCTCTGAATGGAAGAAAGTCCATGCAGCAATGTTCCAACATCTATTGGAAAGCCTTCCCAGAAGAGTGGTGGCTGTTAAAGCAACAAAGGGGGGGACCCACTCCATATTAATGGCCATGATTTTGAAATGAGATGTTCAACGAGCAGGTGACTACATACTATTGCTCATGTAGTGTATATGTGTGTAGCCAGGATTTGTGTTTGCGCTCTACTCTCACCCTTGCTGGAGGGCCAGCCTCACAAATCCCTTGCGGTTATTCAGGGTGACAGAATTCATGCCTGGAGCACAGTCCAGAGATTCTGCTGCTCCCCCGACAACGATGACCACTGCGTTGCCAGTTCCATTCTGAGAGAGGAGGTAGTCGATGGAGTTACGGTTCACTGGGCAGATACCTAACGCATGGGAGAGAATGGGGTTAGGCTCAGCAATCAAACATGGGCCCAAAGACCAAACCATAAAGTCTGTTTTCAGTAGACATTATTTAAGAGAAAAAGCATACTGGTTGAGCACAGACACACATATTATTGCTGTAAATTTTACATTGCACTGCAATACTACTCTAAATGACCAAATTAAGATACCCTGCACTGTTAGCTTTTGACAGAAGCAGCTCCCTACAATAGCGAGCTCAGCAAATACAGGTTGGTAGACAGAGGCTGGCTGTTTCGTCCTGGCTGCGTAATAGGACAAAGCTCAAGAGTTCTGCCAAATTACAGTCTGTAGCTAAAGGGCTGTTATCAGCAGTTTAAAGAGAGAAGAGGCAGCCTCTTCAGAGGGACAAAACTCCCAGAAACCATCTCACCCCCAGACATGAGATAGTCTCTAAGGACTGGCATCCGGAAGTTTCCAGCCAGGGTGGCAAGAGAAGGCTTGATGCCCGGGAACTTCTTGGAGAATCCAGTGGCCTCAGTCCCGAAGTTACAGAAGGCTCCGAAAGAGAAGATCCCGTGGGGGTGGTACCCAAAGATGTAGTTTCGGCTGGGCGGCAAGTTATGTGTCTTGATGAGCTGGAAAAAAAGTTGACAAAAAGAGACATGATTAGACTGTACTATCACACCAGTCTCAGAGGAGAGGAGGTTTAGAGGATGTGTTAAGACTATTTTCCTGAAAATGGAACAGCTTATCATTTTAGCCCTGATATGATGCATCTTTTGCGCTCAAGTAATAAAATAGTTTACAGGCAAATAAGGCAATAACATGTGATGTGCAGGTAAACATCCCAGACACACGTTTCCACTAAATAAAATACAATTCTTACATCAGCTGATATCTCAAAGTGCTGTACAGAAAGCCAGCCTAAAATCACAAACAGCAAGCAATGCAGGAGTAGAAGCCAGTTCCATTCTGAGAGAGGAGGTAGTCGATGGAGTTACGGTTCACAGGGCAGATAGTGTGAACAGTAGTTCCATTACAGAGATGCAATACTTCTGCCCTGCTAGAGCGGCCCTGGTCAACTGTAAATGCTGTTATTGTAAATTGGAAAGGTCTAAATCAAGCAGATGTTAATTGGAGTGTAGCGAACTGCTTGTGCTTCTAGTTCCGACAGTGCAGTAATATCTAACAATTCCACAACGACTACCTAAATCCCACAAATTTAAAGGGATGGAATAAGAACATGTTTTTTTATTTCACCTTTATTTAACCAGGTAGGCTACCGTAGTTGAGAACAAGTTCTAATTTGCAACTGCTACCTGGCCAAGATAAAGCAAAGCAGTGTGACACATACAACACAGAGTTACACATGGGATAAACAAAACATAGTCAATAATACAGTAGAACAAAAGGTTATACAGTGAGTGCAAATGAGGTAAGATAAGGGAGTTAAGGTAATAAAATAGGCCATGGTGGCGAAGTAATTACAATATAGCAATTAAACACTGAAATGGTAGATGTGCAGAAGATGAATGTGCAAGTAGAGTGGGGCAAAAAAGTATTTAGTCAGCCACCAATTGTACAAGTTCTCCCACTTAAAAAGATGAGGCCTGTAATTTTCATCATAGGTACACTTCAACTATGACAGACAAAATGAGCAAAAATAAAATATAATCCAGAAAGCCACATTGTAGGATTTTTAATGAATTTGCAAATCATGGTGGAAAATAAGTATTTGGTCACCTACAAACAAGCAAGATTTCTGGCTCTCACAGACCTGTAACTTCTTCTTTAAGAGGCTCCTCCGTCCTGTCACTCGTTACCTGTATTAATGGCACCTGTTTTAACTTATCCGTATAAAAGACACCTGTCCACAAACTCAAACAGTCACACTCCAAACTCCACTATGGCCAAGACCAAAGAGCTGTCAAAGGACACCAGAAACAAAATTGTAGACCTGCACCAGGCTGGGAAGACTGAATCTGCAATAGGTAAGCAGCTTGGTTTGAAGAAATCAATTGTGGGAGCAATTATTAGGAAATGGAAGACATACAAGACCACTGATAATCTCCCTCGATCTGGGGCTCCACGCAAGATCTCACCCCGTGGGGTCAAAATAATCACAAGTACGGTGAGCAAAAATACCAGAACCACACGAGGGACCTAGTGAATGACCTGCAGAGAGCTGGGACCAAAGTAACAAACGCCTACCATCAGTAACACACTACGCCGCCAGACGTGTCCCCCTACTTAAGCCAGCACATGTCCAGGCCCGTCTGAAGTTTGCTAGAGAGCATTTGGATGATCCAGAAGAAGATGGGGAGAATGTCATATGGTCAGATGAAACAAATGTTTTTCTGCAAAGGGACCAGGACGACTGATCCGTGTAAAGGAAAGAATGAATGGGGCCATGTATCGTGAGATTGAGTGAAAACATCCTTCCATCAGCAAGGGCATTGAAGATGAAACGTGGCTGGGTCTTTCAGCATGACAATGATCCCAAACACACCACCCGGGCAACGAAGGAGTGGCTTCGTAAGAAGCGTTTCAAGGTCCTGGAGTGGCCTAGCCAATCTCCAGATCTCAACCCCATAGAAAATCTTTGGAGGGAGATGAAAGTCCATGTTGCCCAGCAACAGTCCCAGAACTTGCACAATTGGTGGCTGACTAAATACTTTTTTGCCCCACTGTATGGTTTCCAGTTTACATAAGGAACTTCACTGGACTCTGAGGGCCGTCGTGATATCTGCTTGGGGTGGGATATACACGGCAGTGACAATAACCGACAAGAATTCTCTTGGAGCGACAATGGCTCAGCCACAAAGTGGTAGGCCACACAAGCTCACAGAATAGGACCGCAGAGTGCTGAAGCGTGTAAAAAGTGTCTGTCTTCGATTGCAACACTCTACTGAGTTCCAAACGGCCTCTGGAAGCAACGTCAGCACAAGAACTGTTTGCCGGGAGCTTCATGAAATTAAATGGGTTTCCATGGCCGAGCAGCCACACACAAGCCTAAGCTCACCGTGCGCAATGCCAAGCGTCGGCTGGCTGGGTGTAAAGCTTGCCGCCATCGGACCCTGGACTAGTGGAAACGCCTTCCCTGGAGGGATGAAATCACACTTCACCATCTGACAGTCCGACGGACGAATCTGGATTTGGTGAATGCCAGAAGAAAGCGACCTGCCCCATTGCATAGTGTCAACGGTAAAGTTTGGTGGAGGAGGAATAACGGTCTGGGGCTGTTTCATGGTTTTGGCAAGTCCCCTTAATTCCAGTGAAGGGAAATATTAATGCTACAGCATATGATGACATTCTAGATGATTCTGTGCTTCCAGAATGCCCAATGCAAAGAGAGGTCCATACAGAAATGCTTTGTCAAGATCCGTGTGGAAGAACTTGACTGGCCTGCACAGAGCCTTTACCTCAACCCCATCGACCTCCTTTGGGATGAATTGAAATGCAGACAGCGAGCCAAGCCTAATCGACCAACATTAGTGCCCGACCTCACTAATGCTCGAGGCTGAATGGAAGCAAGTCCCTGAAGCAATGTTTCAACTTCTGGTGGAAGGCTTCCCAGAAGAGTGGAGGCTGTTATTGCAGCAGAAGGGGGGCCTTCTCCATATTAATGCCCATGATTTTGGAATGAGATGCTCGATGAGCAGGTGTCCACATAATTTTGGTCATGTAGTGTACCTTTGATAAGCAGCTAGCTAGAAAGCTCCAATGCCAATTTTAAGTCTTTCTAAACTAATATCTGACGAACTCGGAAATATGAAGTTATTTCAGAATGAAAGTTAACTGGCTAGCGCATCATGCTTTGTGACATTGTTAGCTAGCCAGCACTCGATCTTTTGTGAGCGGACTGCTCGTTCTAAATAGTATAATCTAATCTGTTTTAAAAAACAGTGGCAGCATGTGTAGCAGTGGTTATTCAGTTTGTGCATTTATGCTGTTGCACAAATCGGATAAATGTTTTTTTTTTTTTTTTTTATAATTAAAAACTAGTTTGAAAACTTGATTATATTTGTGTCATGCTGCTTTGTTGACAACTCCAACCACCTTGTGCCCCAGTTATTCAACCAATAACCGGCCACCGCTGTATTTGATAACATACATGCAGTAAGTGGAAGAGAGAAGGAGCCCTTGCTGGCACTGCAAGATGTAAGCCTGCATGCACTGACACCAGCCAGGCCTGACTACCAGCTGACATCCAACTGCATTAGTTGCACAAGCTAAAACAAGTTAAGCAACCATTCATCTGAAGCAGGATGTTGACATGAAGTTCCTAATGTGTCTCAAGCCCTACCAATACCTGTCTTTGAGTCAGAAAACCCTACAATTGAAGCCCCTTAACTCCACATCACAAAACATCATCCTGATTACCAACCCAAAAAAATGACAATACTGTAAGTCTCAAATCGATGCAGAGACATGTTATCAAACACAGCCATCTTATTCAGTTTGCGTCAGAGCTACTTGATGCAAATAAGTAATCAAGACACTCCGACAGAAACAGTCAGTGCTCAGTCCAAGCTCCAGAGGTAACACACACTTGAATCCCCCCTGGCTGTTAACTGTCAATAATTGAGTCATTATGGTTAAGACTACCTTTATTCTTAAATTGGTGACCATATCTGGCTTCGCTTTAAGAGCCTTTGACTATACTTTCTGTATGAGTGAAAAAGATTGTATGGTAAAACATTTATTGTAGGGTTAATGTTTCTAAAATGCTCCATTTTAAAAACACTTAAATAGCTGAACGGAAGGACAATTAAACATAGCAGATGTAATTTGAATGCCGTTGGTTCATTGATATTCATGAGGAGTGTGAAGGCATACAAACAACTCAGCTTGGTCAGGAGGGCAGTGCGAGAAAGCACAAGAGGAACTTGCCAAAAAATCTGAAGGCAAAAAAATGCTTGCTGTTAGGATACCAAGAGAACTTGTCTCCCAACAATCTCCAGGTGCAGAGGAGCGCAATACACATTTTTTTTAAATAAAAAAAACTCAGCGATGAGCTGTTGCCTATCAGGCGGGGCAAAGCCTATCCTTTCAACTGACACGTCAACTCCTTATTGCATCATCAGGGAACAGGTTATCGTCAAGCTTGTGCTACATCACACAATATTCAATAAAAACTATTGATGCTCTTTAACTTTGTATCTGACCAGAAAAAGCACATTTTAGCATCTGTACAGGCAGGCATATCTATGTTGTATTCCATCACAAATTTCCAGTTTGATAGCAAACCTAATTATCTGGCCTTATGACACCGCATACACACTGACAAGTGAAAACCATCCCACTTTTATTTGTTTATACATCCTCCAATATAAGAGGTCAAGATGCTACATAGCACTGAACGGCCCATTCCCAAATTACACACACACGTAAATTCACACACTATACCTTTAAAATGTTAGGCCTATTCTTTTCCACTCACCCTGATGGGAAAGTAATCTCTGAAGTAAGTCCACACAGTCCAGTTCCTCACCCAAGAGGACCTCCTGCCACCTGAGAAAACCGAGGTAAAGGATAGATCTCCAGTCAGAATAATAAATCATGTAACCCACATAATGATTCATGTAAATAAACAGTAACATAGTGCCAATTAACTCAATTTCCCAGCACCGCTCCTTATGGTCACAGACACAAACCACTGCTTCTGAAATTACATCAGTTTCACACACACACTACCAGTCAAACGTTTGGACACACCTACACATTCAAGTGTTTTTCTTTAGATTTACACATTGTAGAATAATAAAGACATTAAAACTGTGAAATAGACATATGGAATCATGTAGTAACCATAAAAGTACAAAACAAATCAAAATATGTTTGAAGAATACATGTAGCCATCCTTTGCCTTGATGACAGCCTTGCACACTTGGCATTCTCTCAACCAGCTTCATGGAGGTAGTCACCTGGAATGAATTTCAATTAACAGGTGTGCCTTGTTAAAAGTTAGTTTGTGGAATTTCTTTCCTTCTTAATGCGTTTAAGCCAATCAGTTCTGTAGTGACAAGATAACCCTATTTGGTAAAAGACCAAGTCCATATTAATGGCAAGAAGAGCTAAAATAAGCAAAGAGAAATGACAGTCCATCATTACTTTAAGACAGTCAATACAGAACATTTCAAGAACTTTGAAAGTGTCTTCAAGTTCAGTCACAAAAACCATCAAGCGCTATGATGAAACTGGCTCTCATGAGGACCGCCACAGGAAAGAAAGACCCAGAGTTACCTCTGCTGCAGATGATATGTTAATTAGAAAAACTGCACATTCAGATTGCAGCCCAAATAAATGCTTCACAGAGTTCAAGTAACAGACGTATCTCAGCATCAACTGTTCAGAGGAGACTGCATGAATCAGGCCTTCATTGTTGACTTGCTGCAAAGAAACCACTACTAAGGAACACCAATAAGAAGAGACTTGCTTGGTCCAAGAAACACAACCAATGGACATTAGACCGGTGGAAATCTGTAATTTGGTCTGATGGATTTTTGGTTCCAACTGCCGTGTCTTTGTGAGACGCAGTTGAGCGGATGTTTTCCGCATGTGTGGTTCCCACCGTGAAGCATGGCGGAGGAGGTGCGATGGTGTGGGGGCGCTTTGCTGGTGACACAGTCAGCGATTTATTTAGAAGTCAAGGCACACTTAAGCACAATAGCTACCACAGCATTTTGCAGCGATACGCCATCCCATCTAGTTTGTGCTTAGTATGAGAGTGATGGAGTGCTGCATCAGACAACCTTGCCGCCGCAATCACCCAACCTCAACCCAATTGAGATAGTTAGGGATGAGTTGGACCACAGAGTGAAGGAAAAGCAGCCAACAAGTGCTCAGCATATGTGGGAACTTCTTCAAGACTGTTGGAAAAGCATTTCAGGTGAAGCTGGTTGAGAGAATGCCAAGAGTGTGCAAACTGTCATAAAGCCAAAGTGTAGCTACTTTGAAGAATCTCAAATATTATTTAGATTTGTTTAACACTTTTTGTTTACTACATTTCATAGTATTGATGTCTTCACTATTATTCTACAATGTAGAAAATAGTGAAATTAAAGAAAAACCCTTGAATGAGTAGGTGTGTCACACACACACGTTCAAAAGTTTGGGGTCACAAATGTCCTTGTTTTTGAAAGAAAAGCTTATTTTATGTCCATTTAAAATAACATCAAATTGATCAGAAATACAGTGTAGACATTGTTAATGTTGCAAATGACTATTGTTGCTGGAAACTGCTGATTATTTATGGAATATCTACATAGTCGTACAAAAATAAAATAATCTTACATTTCCAGCTACAATAGTCATTTACAACAATAACAATGTCAACACTGTATTTCTGATCAATTTGATGCGATATTAAAATTTAAAAAATAGCTTTTCTTTCAAAAACAAGGACGTTTCTAAGTCACCCAAAACCTTTGAATGGTAGTGTATGTATATAAACTTAGCAAAATAATTATTTGTAAAAATCCAAATAACTTCACAGATCTTCATTGTAAAGGGTTTAAACACGGCTTCCCATGCTTGTTCAATGAACCATAAACAATTAATGAACATGCACCTGTGGAACGTTAAGACACTAACAGCTTACAGACAGTAGGCAATTAAGGTCACAGTTAAGAAACATTAGGACACTAAAGAGGCCTTTCTACTGACTCTGAAAAAAATTAAATAAAGAAAGATGCCCAGGGTCCCTGCTCATCTGCGTGAACTTGCCTTATGCATGCTGCAAGGAGGCATGAGGACTGCACGTGGCCAGGGCAATAAAATTGCAATGTCCGTACTGTGAGACTCCTAAGACAGCGCTACAGGGAGACAGGATGGACAGCTGATCGTCCTCGCAGTAACGTGTAACAAACACCTGCACAGGATCGGTACAGCCGAACATCACACCACGGGACAGGATGGCAACAGCTGCCCGAATTAAAACAGGAACACGCAATTCCTCCATCAGTGTTCAGACTGTCCGCAATAGGCTGAGAGAGGCTAGACTGAGGGCTGGGGCGGTGTGTCACAGCTTCATCGGACTGAGCTTGTTGTCATTGCAGTCAATCTCAACGCTGTGCGTTACAGGGAAGACATCCGCCTCCCTCATTTGGTACCCTTCCTGCAGGCTCATCCTGAAATGACCCTCCACAAATGTCTTGTTAACAAACTATAGCTTTGGCAAGTCGGTTAGTACTTTGTACATGACAAGTAATTTTTCCAACAATTGTTCACAGATATTATTTCACTGTATCACAATTCCAGTGGGTCAGAAGTCTACATACACTAAGTTGACTGTGCCTTTAAACAGCTTGGAAAATTGCAGAAAATTATGTCATGCTTTATAAGCTTCTGATAGGCTAATTGACATCATTTGAGTCAATTGGAGGTGTGCCCGTGGATGTATTTCAAGGCCTACCTTCAAACTCAGTGCCTATTTGCTTAACATCATGGGAAAAATCAAAAGAAAGAGACATTGGTCAAGGAGGTGACAACCATCTCTGCAGAACTCCACCAATCAGGCCTTCATGCTAGAGTGGCCAGAAGGCCAGACAGCCACTCTGTAAAAGAAACATGACAGTCCGCTTGGAGTTTGCCAAAAGGCACCTGAAGACTGAGACCATGAGAAACAAGATTCTCTGTTCTGATGAAAACAAGGTTGAACTCTTTGGCCTGAATGCCAAGCGTTCCGTCTGGAGGAAACCTGGCTACACCGTAGGGATGGTGCATGGTGGTGGCAGCATCATGCGGTGGGGATGTTTTTCAGCGGCAGGGACTGGGAGACTAGTCAGGATTCAGATAAAAAGGTAAACTGAGCAAAGTACAGAGATCCTTGATGAAAACCTGCTCCAGAGCAAGTTTCTGAATGTCCTTGAGTGGCCCAGCCAGAGCCCGGACTTGAACATCTCTGGAGGGACCTGAAAATAGCTGTGTAGCAACGCTCCACCTCGAACCTGACAGCTTTAGAGGATCTGCATAGAAGAAACTTCAAAATACAGGTGCGCCAAGCTTGTAGCGTCATACCCAAAAAGACTTGAGGCTGTAATTGCTGCCAAAGGTGCTTCAACAAAGCACTGAGTAAAGAGTCTGAATACTTATTTAAATGTGATATTTCCGGTTCTTATTTGTAATAAATTAGCAAACATTTCTAAACATGTTTTTGCTTCGTCATTATGGGGTATCGTGTGTAGATTGAGGGGGGAAAAAAACAATGCAATACATTTTATAATAAGGCTGTAACCTAACAAAATGTGGAAAAAGTCAAGGGGTCTGAATACTTTGAAGGCACTGTATAGAAGGGCACAATTTAACCACAATAGGGCAACGGCAGCCATTAAGTTAAGCAAGGAGCCGAAAGGTTGCCAGTTCAAATCCCTGGGCTGACGGGGGAAAACCCTCTTAACCTGACCAGTATTAAGAGCCGGTTTGAGTGACCGTGGTACTTGCCTTGTTTGGGGGTGTTCCAGTCGAAGATTAGCCAGGTAGTGTACATGGCAGCGATCACCCAGAGGTCTGTGCAAAACATGTAGATTAACAGCACAGTGCAGCTGATGCCTATGTGGTCAGATAGGAGAGAGAGCAGAGGAACAGCTATTCAGCACCTGCACTGTACCACACTTCACTAAATATTTATTTTTCAAATGCAACATTCTCCTTATCCCTTATTTCCACACAAACACCATAAATGTATACTGCAATCTGAAATTCTGGGACATACAAACTAACAGAAACATCTCTACGGCCCACCAATGAATCATTTAATTCTCAGAAAATCTCTTGTAATAAGAGAGCAAGCTTACAGGCTTGATGTCCTTGTTGGAGACTTACAGTATGAAACCACAGGGCCACTATATCCTTCAGTAACTACAATATTGAACAAAAATATAAAAACGCAACAAATTAAGATTTTACGAGTTAGTTCATTTAAGGAAATCAGTCAATTGAAATAAATTCATTTTGCCCTAATCTATGGATTTCACATGAATGGGAATACAGATATGCATCTGTTGGTCGCAGATACATGCCCCTGCCTTTTTAAGGTATCAGAAAACCAGTCAGTAACTGGTATGACCACCACTCGCCTCATGCAACGCAACAGATCTTCTTCACATAGGTTTGATCAGGCTATTGATTGTGGCCTGTGGAATGTTGTCCCACTCCTCTTCAATGGCTGTGCAAAGTTGCTGGATATTAGCAGGAACTGGAACACACTGTCGTACACAGATTCAGAGCATCTCAAACATGCTCAACGGGTGACATGTCAGGCCAAGGAAGAACTGTGACATTTTCAGCTTCCAAGAATTGTGTACAGATCCTTGCGACATGGGACCGTGCACTATCATGCTGAAACATAAGGTGTTGGTGGTAGATGAATGGCACAACAATAGGCCTCAGGATCTCATCAAGGTATCTCTGCGCATTCAAATTGCCATCGATAAAATGCAACTTTGTTCATTGTCAATAGCTTATGTCTGCCCATACCATAACCCCACCATGGGACACTGTTCACAACATTGACATTAGCAAATCACTTGCCCACACGACACAGTCTGCCATCTGCCCAGTTGAACTGGGATTTATCCGTAAAGAGCACACTTCTCCAGCATGCCAGTGGCCATCAAAGGTGAGCATTTGCCTCCTGAACTGCAGACAGGTCAAGACCCCGGTAAGTACGACGAGCACGCAGATCAGCTTCCCTGAAACGGTTTCTGACAGTTTGTGCAGAAATTCTTTGGTTGTGCAAACCCACAGTTTAATCAGCTATCCGGGTGGCTGGTCTCAGATATTCCTGCAGGTGAAGTAGCCGGATGTGGAGGTCCTGGGCTGGTGTGGTTACACGTGGTCTGCGGTTGTGAGGCCAGTTGGACTTACTGCCAAATTCTCTAAACAACATTGGAGGCGGCTTATGGATAGAATTGAACATTCAATTATCTGGCAACAGCTATGTTGGACATTCCTGCAGTCAGCATGCCAATTGCACACGCCCTCAAAACTTGGGTCATCTGTGGCATTATGTTGTGACAAAACTGCACATTTTAGAGTGGCCTTTTATTGTCCCCAGCACAAGGTGCACCTGTGTAATGATCATGCTGTTTAATCAGCTTCTTGATATGCCACACCTGTTAGGTGGATGTGCACAACATTTGTGCACAACATTTGAGAGAAAAAAGCTTTTTGTGCGTCTGGAACATTTCAATCTTTTATTTCAGCTCATAAAACATGGGAACAACACTTGACATGTAGTGTTTATATTTTTGTTTAGTGAAGTTAGAGCCACACAGAGATCCAGTCACATACTCACCCATGGCGAGGAAGGAGATGACCCACTGAAGAACTGCGATGACCTGAAGATGTTTCTCCATCTTGGATCGAAGGGCAGGCCATGGAGGGGAGGGCAGGTCCTGCAGGGACGAGAGGATGCTATAACCTGTGCCTAGAGAAGATAGACAGGGTCATAAATGAGTCACTGTACAGTACATCCACATCAATCGATTAAGTCAGTTGCAGTCAGTGAGAAGACTAGAATATGAAAATAATAAACTGTCAATCTTTTTCCCAGGTTCTCGAAGTCTGACAAATACACACAAACAAGGGACATTAGATTAGACACTAGAGAGAAAATTAACAAAATGTTCATCCCTCACAAAGCGTCGTGATCAAACAGACCACAAGCAATAAACATCACAGATCACGTCAAATTCCTCATGCCACTGCAATTGCTATAGAGACAGAGCCACTTACCACCATGGTCTGATCACTACTCATAAAGAGCAGAGCCACAGTCCTGACAGCTACATGTACACTGAGTGTACAAAATATTAAGTACACCTTCCTAATAGAGTTGCACCGCCCCTTTTGCCCTCAGAACAGCCTCAATTAGTCGGGCCATGGACTCTACGAGGTGTCAAAGGCATTCAACAGGGATACTAGCCCATGTTGACGCCAATGCTTCCCACAGTTGTGTCAAGTTGGCTGGATATCCTTTGGGTGGTGGACTATTCTTGATACACAGGGGAAGCTGTTGAGTGTAATATCCAGCCGTTTTTGACACACTCAAACCAGTGCGTGCACCTGGCAAATCTTGTATCTTGCCCATTCGCTCTCTGAATGGCACACACCCATGTCTCAATTGTCTCAAGGCTTAAAAATGCTTCTTTAACCTGTCTCTTGCCCTTCATTATGACTTTACACCCCATTGTGGATTGAGAGTTACCTGTCTAAGATGGCAAGACCTCTCCCCATAATAAAGCACTGCTCGGCCTTCTTAACAACAACAAGGCAGGTCCTACAGGCCCTAGTTTTGTTGCACCTGGACTACTTCTCAGTCGTGTGGTCAGGTGCCACAAAGAGGGACTTGGGAAAATTACAACTGGCCCAGAGTTCTGGGCAGCATGACTGCCCCTTAAAATGTACACGCAGAACTAAAATTAATAATATGCATGTCAATCACTCATGGCTTAAAGTAGAAGAGAGATTGACATCATCACTACTTGTTTTTGTAAGAATGTTGAATGCGCCCAGCTGTCTGTTTAAACTACTAACACACAGCTCGGACACCCATGCAAACCCTGTAAGACATGCTACCAGAGGTCTCTTCAAGTCCAGAACAGACTATGGGAGGTGCACAGTACTGCATAGAGCCATGGCTACATGGAAAATTATTCCACATCAAGTAACTCACGCAAGCAGTAAAATCGGATTTAAAAAGCAGATAAAAATACACCGTATGGAACAGCAAGGACTGTGAAGAGTTACACACACAGGTATAAACACACATGTACACCTGGATTGTGTGGTGTAGTAGAGTAGTTGCCAGAGGGCACACACTTAACGCAAAATATTGTATAATACCCTCAGTGTACATTTCAGTTCAAAAACTATTAGTCTTAGAAAGGTAAGATCGGGCCTCTAGGGCACTGCATCGCAGTGCCACCAGAGACTCCAGGTTCGCGCCCAGGCTCTGTCGCAGCCGGGAGGTCCATGGGGCGACGCACAATTGGCCTAGCGTCGTCCGGGTTAGGGAGGGTTTGGCCGGTAGGGATATCCTTGTCTCATCGCGCACTAGCGACTCCTGTGGCAAACCGGGCACAGTGCACGCTAACCAGGTCGACGGGTGCACGGTGTGTCCTCCAACACATTGGTGCAGCTGGCTTCCAGGTTGGATACGCGCTGTGTTAAGCAGTGCGGCTTGGTTGTGTTGTGTTTCGGAGGACGCATGGCTTTTGACCTTCGTCTCTCCCGAGCCCGTACAGGAGTTGCAGCGATTAGACAAGATAGTAACTACTAACAACTGAACTGTGGGATTCAGATACACGTGTCAGAAACAATGTGACTACTACGAAGCCTGATGCAGCAAACCAAACAAAACTTTGTCTTATAGGAATGACATACATATGAAGTGAAATCTGAAGTCTATCTATCCATTGATGTAAATATATGTCTGATTCCCAGCTCATCCACAAGACAGCAGTAGAAGGCCATCATGTCTCTTGGCTACTTGGGTCTGGTTTGGGTAGTGAGTCACTGTGCCAAAATAGCTGAATTGATTTTTAAGCCTTTAAATGACCTTTGAAGTTCCAGAGTTTTTAAAATGTATTTTAAATAAGATAGACAGGTGAAGAAACTTGAAAATGACTAGCTGTCCTCCGGCTACACCATGGTGCTACCCTACAGTGCCATTGAGGCTACTGTAGACCTTCATAGCAACAGTGTGTTTAATAAATAACTATAATAAACATATTATAAAATTATCTAAAAATAATAATTTTAATGTCACTATTTTTTATGAAATTCACTGAGGATAGTCCTCCACTGACATATATAGAAGTAGTGACAGACCAGAACAAGAGCGAGCCACTGAGAGGACACTGCTTAATCTACTCAAGCTCATAGTGCCTCATCAGCAGATCTTTCCCATGCCACGGGACAACACAACCACATAAACCAATTTTAATGGACTAAATAACACTGTGTCGTGCTGTCAAACAACACTGTCCGTTCTGCGCTCTGGCCCACACTTGCATAATTAAGTCAATAATGCTAAGGGTTTCGAAATCAGGGCTACTGGGCAGTATCAGCCTCAGGGGGTCAAAGACTTGATGTAGACTAGGGATACTACACAGTGAATCAGTCACTGACCCCACATCTTGCCCCTTACTGGGCAGCATTCAGCACAACGTTGTGGAAAGTTGCTGATATAACTATATTATGTTGAACAAACTTGAGCCTCTCTGGCATGTAAAATAAATAAACTTGTAAGCCCTATTCATGATATGTACTGTATATCTTCAACGTTCACATTTGCCTACTGAACTAGGCCCTGGTGTACACTTTTTCACTTCTCTTCCTTCACAGATCAGACCCCTAAAAATATACAAGCAACAGGTATGAAAACTACTGTGCCCAAATACACTTTTCACAACACACCAATGTGTTGGCTTATCTGATGTCTTTCAGAACAAATGGCTTACATGACAATGACGTATTGCATCCACAACAAACAGCATCCCAACAAACTTCTGATTATGTTTTGGGCTGCCATAGTTCTGTCATATTTTTATGTTTTGCAAGCTGCTTCTTCATCTCACGAAAACGGATTACACGCCAACACAGGATTTGGAATATAGTGGAGATGATCCAATTATAAAATGACTCCCGATTATCAAATTACTGCCGCTTGGTAGGATGACTGAAGTCTGTGTGCAATTTGTTTGCAGTGCATTTTGAATGAGGGTGCATATCTTACCTTTTAGAGCACCGGAGTAGGCAGCAAGTATGGTCTTCATAACTGTGGCTCCGGGAATAAACAGATTACAAGACTTGGAAATACTTGCTGCTTTAAAGTTTGTAAACTCTACAGCTCCTCTATCATGACTGCTTTCCACTGTACTGAATTGAAGCGCCGAGCGCGCATTTAACCGGTATGGGAGGAGCCAGTCACAGTCAGTATGGGAGGGGGTGGGAGGTGTATTTTTATTTACAAACCGATGCGCTCCTGGAAAATAACCTAAGTGGATGCGATTTTGGCACAGTCTAACTAACACTTGGGCCTGAAGGAGGCAGGCACGGTTAACACTGAACGGGCACTGTCACTGTCTCACGGTGTGTATTTACTGGACAGTCACGTGATGTCGGCAGTGATCAACGGTTGTGCTTTGACCATTTCCATCACATCTGACAGCCCGCCCCGCGATGAAATTCTTATAGATGTTTTACTTTTAGCACCACCCTTACAAAAAAAGATTGCCGTTTTTAAACTGTAGTAATAGTGCAGTAACTGCAGTCGTCTGTGTTATTTTGGACGCAGTAATTGCATAATAACTACAGTGTACGTTATACAGCACTCTAACTCCAGTTACACTGCAAAATTACTGCAGTAAATAAACTGTTATTTTGGACGCAGTATTTGCAGCATACTGCAGTTATACTACACTCTAGTGTACTGCGGTTATACTACACTCTGACTGCAATCTTTTTTCGTACGGGCATTAAAAGCTGAACATGTCAAACATGCTTAACAGGTCACTATGGTTCGCCAATGCCTAGCTGTTTAGGCTACTTTACGAGACAGGATTATAGAGATGGCCACGCAAGACACTTTTAGCCTATCTGGTAGAATAATTGACATGAGCAGTCAAGCTGAGGAAACAAGGGTAAATGTCTCCAATCACTTGAACATATTTTTGTTAGGACATGAGATGCATGTTGGTAAAGAGACAGCCTTCACTGCTCTTGAGTATGGTTTTATATTTTTTTCTCAGAGTGTGACTTTATGGTATTAAGAAGGTACTGTCAACATGTTCAGAAACAAATCAAGGAATCCATCAAGCTGTTGTTCAATTTGATTTGAGCCATGGCATAGAAATGTCCCCCTGGCTTTTCGGTTGGTCAGTGTGCAGATGGGCAACTGTCAACAGTATATTGTGCAAGGCCCTGGTCAGTTCAGTGCCCTCCCCTGGGTGTTTCAGCTTCTGGCAGAGACTCCAGAAGCACTGCCTTTCAACCACTACCTCGTTGCCAAGCCTGGCAAACACACAGAACACATAGAAAGAACACATAGAACGGAAACCACTCGACAAGATTTGACACTGCCCACTGTGGACACATACTAAGCCATCTTAGATATGTTCTGTACAGTAGGGCTACAGTACATGGAATCGAAAATGCTCTTCTCAGATATTGCAAGTACATGTAACTTTATCATGCCCCTGATTCATTAAGGTCCAAAGAGTTGATCAGGCAATGCCAACAGAGATGGGGTAATGGCCACAGTCTAGACACACAGAAATCAAATGGGATCAGAATCAAAAGTGCATTTGGCTGATATCTACTGTACTGTCGTTGACCCTTGAGCATTTTTATTTTGGCATCAACTCATTACAACCCATCTGGGTGGTGTTCCAGTTTATTTGAAAGTGTTATATGCCTTTATGACACCCTCATATGTGTCATGATCTGTTATGATGCACTGGTAGGGTTTCAGTCATAGCCACAGGAAGTAGTTTGGGGGTGCTGTGAATATTTGTCAGCGCTGAAGACGTCAATATTGGTCCACTAATACAGGACTAGTAAAGGGTTGTATTTGAGTGTCTACCAGCATTTGTAACTTGAGTCTGATAATTATCTGTACAAAACAGTTAATCTGATAATACTTGAGGAATATGAAAATACTTGCTTGATATATGTTTTCCCATTTCTTGAAATACTTTGCAAACACAACTTATTTCTATGTGAAAACTTAAATGGTCTATTCATTCCTTTTCCATTTTAGTAGAAACTCTTATCCAGAGCAATTTACAGTAGTGAGTGCATTCATTTTCACACTTTTTCATACTGGTCCTCCATCGAACCCACAACACTACTGTAGCATTGCAAACACCATGCTCTACCAACTGAGCCACATCATCACATCATCACAAACCACTTGATGTCTAAATTTACTCAATTACTGTATTGTGCATTGTTTTTCTTCATGATGATGAAAAGTCTACAGGTACAGACCTATATGACCAGCCTATGTACAATACAGTAATGTATATTTGCATTAAGTGGTTTGTGAGGATGGTAAATGAATACTGCACAAAAAAGTGGTTGTTTTCCATGTTATTTGATCAAGAAAAATATTGAATTTGATGTGGATGTTTTGTGTCTTGCCCATAACTTTGCACCTTTTGATGTAAATGTTTGAGGACAGGGTTTTGTTCTTTCTGGATTCCATTAGAATGACAATCACAGAGGGACAGGGCAACAATTATTACAATTCCAACTACTGAATCTGCAAGATACTGTTCTTAATTATATGACTAACTATTTTGCCAAAGCTGAGATGCTGACATTTTTGTTGTTGTTGCATGCTCTACAGATGTCTACATCAGTCCACAAATACGAATAAAGGCCCAGTGCACTACTTTTGTGAAATAATGTCTCCCCCCCCAAAAAAATGTTGCAGCAACATTGAAGGTTTTAAATGACATCCACTGTGCTCTTGATAAGTGTGTCTGTTTTTATTGATTTGTCGAAGGCTTTTGACACCGTGGACCATGCTGTGTTGTGGAAAAAATGTTGTGGAATTACTGGTCATGCTTTAGATTGGTTTATAAATTATCTATCAAATTGTACACAATGTGTAATGGCGGATGGTCGTACATCTGAGTCCATAGAGGTGTGCTCAGGTGTTCCGCAAGGTTCTATTTTGGGCCCACTGTTGTTCATTTGGTATATCAACAACATTGAGGAACTCATTGAAACAGCAGATGTTAATTTTTATGCAGACGATACTGTTCTTTATTCAAGTGGTAGTAGTGTATCTTTAGCTTTTGAAAATGCCCATACAGCATTTAACATCATAGAACAGAATCTGTATGATTTAAAGCTGATTCTAAATTCGGGTAAAACAAAATGCATGGTATTTTCAAATGCCAGGCATGTTACAAATCATGTCATTGCTACATTGGCTGGACATACTATAGAGCAAGTTAAAGTGTTCAAATATTTGGGTGTGTGGGTTGATGATAAGCTGAGCTTCATTGTGCATGTAGAGAACTTGATAAGGAAGCTCAAGCTGAAAATAGGTTTTTATTACCGGCATAAGGCTTGTTTTTCTTTTGAGGCCAGGATGGAGCTGGTACAATGTCCATTACTGTCAGTTTTAGATTTTAGTGATGTTATATATATATGCAGGCCTCAGCCACTACCCTGAGTGCACTTGATTCAGTGTATCATGCAGCCCTCAGGTTCATTACAAATCAGAAACACACATCATTGTGATCTCTACAGTGCTGTTGGCTGGTCTTCATTGACCGTGCGTAGGCTAAAACACTGGTATACACTGATTTAAAAGGCCATATTGGGTAAAATGCCATTTTATCTCTGTTCTGTTTTAGTCAGGTCAGTAAATAAATATAATTTACGGTCCCATTCTGATTTGCTTCTAACAGTACCAAAAATTAGAACATGTCATGGTAGAAATACTTTTAGTTACTTAGCACCGTGGTCCTGGAATTCTCTCCTGAACATTTTAAAATGTGATGATCTAGTTTCGTTGGTGGAGTTTAAACACTTGATCGATGTATATATCATAGAAGAGTGTAATTGTTTTTAGGCCAGCTGTTTTTAGTCAAAATGTTTGTGTTTTTAATGTAATATGTAATTGTTGTACTGTATGTGTGTTTATAGTTGTGTTTAATGTTGTGTTAGTGTATGTGACGCCCTGACAATAGAGAGCTGTTTATTCTCTATGTTGGTTAGGTCGGGGTGTGATTAAGGGTGGTTTATCTAGGGGAATTATATACCTATGTTGGCCTGATTATGGTTCCCAATCAGAGGCAGCTGTTTATCGTTGTCTCTGATTGGGGTTCTTATTTAGGTAGCCATTTACGCCATTGTGATTTGTGGGATCTTGACTATGTTTGTGTGTAGTTGCTTTCTGCAATGCATGTAGCTGCACAGTGCATTTATTTGCGTTATTGTTTTGTGCTTTAAGTTTTCTCTTCCAAAAATAAGGATGGAAACATACCACACTGCATCTTGGTCCACTCCTTATAATGATCGTGACAGTGTATGTAAGTTGTTTTGTCTGAAATGCATCCAACAAATTTGTAGAGTCACAAGCTTAATGTAGTCATTGCGTGCTATGAATATGGGACCAAATACTTAACGTTATTTACTACTTTAATACACAATTGAATTTGTCCCAATACTTGTGGTCCCCAGAAAGAATTCATACCCCTTCACTTAGTCCACATTTTGTTGTGTTACAGCCTGAATTTAAAATGCATTAAACGTGTATTTTTCTCACACAATACCCCATAATGACAAAGTGAGAACATATTTGTAGAAATGTTTGCAAATGTATTAAATTAAATACAGAGATCTCATTTATATACTGTAAGTATTCACACCCGTGAGTCAATACTTTGTAGAAGCACCTTTGGCAGTGATTACAGCTGTGAGTCTTTTTGGGAAATTCTCTAAGAGCTTGCCACACCTGGATTGTGCAACATTTGCCAATTATTATTTTCCAAATTCTTCAAGCTCAGTCAAATTGGTTGTTGATCATTGCTAGACAACCATTCTCAGATCCTGCCATAGATTTTCAAGTAGATTTAAGTCAACACTGTAACTCGGCCACTGTCTTCTTGGTAAGGAGGTCCAGTGTATATTTGGCCTTGTGTTTTATGTTATCCTGCTAAAAGGGGAATTCATTTCCCAGTGTCTGGTGGAAAGCAGACTAAACCAGGTTTTACTCTAGGATTTCGCCTGTGCTTAGATCCATTGTGTATATTTTTTATCCTGTAAAACTTTCCAGTCCTTAATGATTACAAGCATACTCATAACATGCCGCAGCCACCACTATGCTTGAAAAAATGGGGAGTGGTACTCAGCGATGTGTTGTATTGGATTTGCCCCAAACACAACAATGTTGCAGTATTACTTTAGTGCCTTGATTCTGGACAGGGCTTCCTTCTTTTCATTGTCAATTAGGTCAGTATTGTGGAGTAACTTCAATGTTGTTGTTATCACACTCTGTAACTGGTTTAAAGTCACAATTGGCCTCATGGTGAAATCCCTAAGCTGTTTCCTTCCTCTCTGGCAACTGAGTTGGGAAGGACGCCTGTATCTTTGTAGTGAGTGTATTGATACACCATTCAAAGTGTAATTAATAACTTCACCATGCTCAAAGGGATATTCAATGTCTGCTGTTTTTTGTTTACCCATATATCAATAGGTGCCCGCCCGTCTTTGCAAGGCATTGGAAAACCTCCCTGGTCTTTGTGGTAGAATCTGTGTTTGAAATTCACTGCTCAACTGAGGGGATCTTACAGATAATTGTATGTGTAGGGTACAGAGATTAAGTAGTGATTCAAAAATTATGTTAAACACTATTGCACACAGAGTGAAGTCATGCAACTTATGTACATTTTTAACTGAACTTAGTTAGGCTTGCTATAACAAGGGGTTGAATACTTGTTGACTCAAGACTTCATTTTTTTAATGAATTTATCAACATTTCAAACAGTTCAGCTGATACGGAGGAAAATACCCTTCATTTAAGCTGACAGTCTGCGCATGGAGTACAGAGCCAAAACAACAAAGCATGTGTCCCTGTCCAAATACTTTTGGAGCTCACTGAATATTTGAGACTTGAGGAGACAAGAATAACGCTGCAGGAAATATACATTTTGATAAAGGCATTGATATTTTGAAAGGATATTGTAATCTGATTTCACATTGACTTAACCAGGTATAACCCCATTGGACACATGTCAAATAATGCAGTTGCGGGGCTAGCGACCTGGCTGTAGCCCTGTTATACACAATGTCTACCCCCCCCCCCCCCCCCCCCAAAAAAAAAGGAATTGTGGATTTGATTATGGATTGAGTTACTTGGAGTACTCTACAGGCCACTCTATACTCCTGTTGGTGTCAAATGTTATCACAGGGCTGGAAACTCTCAACACTGTCATCTTGCCAGTCTGCCAATCCTGCCACTTTGCCAGGGGAGCCAGACCATCTTTCCATGCAGGTCATTGTCACACACCCCTCACACTCCCACACCATGTCATGCTGAACTTGAAGATGTTTGGAAATCAGTATTAGCATTAAATAATGGCTCATCAAAATTGGGATTTCATTTGATATCTTTCACCTGCTACTTTACCGTCTTCCTTTCTGTCTCTTTGTTGTATTCATGCTCTCATTCTCTCCATCCTTCTTTCCCAAGTTCAATGTTTTGATTTGTTGTCAACTAACATGAATTAAATGTGAAATCAACAGAAAAAAATAACATTCTTGGATTAAGGTTAAAACTTGAGTAAAAAACAGACAATTCCCTTACATTGATTACTTTTTGTAAATCCAATAATTTTCCCACGTTGATTAAACGTCATCACCTTTATTGTTTGTTGAAATGACGTACACATTTTTTGCCCAGTGTGCAGTTTATTGTAGTCATTTCTCTGTCTGGCCCTGTGCTTTTCTTTCTTCTCTTTCCTGGCCTGAGGGTCATTGGTCTCTGTTGAAAGTGCCTGGATACTATCCAGGTCACACTAATGTGACCAGCTGCCAGTCTGCTGCCCGTTTGGAAACATTTTACCCTTGCCATTGCACTCATAAAAAGTGTTGCGAAAGTCAGAGACAGCCTTATCGCTGAAGGACCAGATCCAACTCCAAGCTGTCACTGACCCTTGAATAATTAATCAGAACTGGATGACAGCTGTGTGCAAAGTTTATCCAGTGAATGAGACTTAAACACCTTTATTAAAATAAATTAACTGGTATTACAATACAAATGTACAATCTTAGTGACAAATGGTATCAGTTATTTTAACAGATTTTATATTACAATATTAAAATAAATGAATATATGAACCTTCTGTTGAGACAGAGACATTGGGATTTTATATAAATGGAAACTTATGAAATCAGAAATACTATCATTGTGTAAAAACAGTGAGTATAGTATTTTATATAGGAATCTAGAGGCCTCATAAGTGAGGATACAGTGCATCACCCCATTACATAATCTCCTTACAAATTCAACCGCTGACGATCTGTGATAGGACATTCAACCTTAGGGCAATTCCACAGCTGAGACTCACCTTTTCATTGAACGTGTACGTCAAGCATAAACCATTGATTGAAAAGTTTAACAAACCATACACCTACATTTTTTAAAACAATTGCCACTGAACATTTTACTAAAACACATTTACTTGAGGAACAGTGCAGATCCAAAGTTTGGTTACAAAATGACAGCAAAATCTCCTTAACTTTTTTATGTCACCACGTTTTCCAAAAACTTCCTGTATTGAACTACAGTACATGAAGTGGATCAACACCCGGTAACAGAATGATGGTAACAGAATGACATAACGGGTCCCCTGATTTGTACTATACAGAAATGCATAATTGTTCATGTCATTCTCTTCATGGTGATGTATGCTAAATAGGTACACAAAGGTAGAAAAATGTAATATCCTCCTTTGCATGTTTGGGTATTATCCTACACACTGGCTATTATACTAATGAGCTCCGCCTCCAAACAAGAACAAATAGAGTACAGTACAGTCCAGTAGATTGTACTGTACTATACTGTACTCTACTTTTCTTTACTAAACTATACTCTACTCCACTCTACTTTTCTTTACTTTACTGTACTGTGCTCTACTACAACTGTTTGTGAGAACTATTGCAGTCATTCTCTTACTGATTTTTTTGGGGGTCACTCTGTTACACGTTATGTGACACGTTATAATCTCTTAATAATTCATAAACAAAATTGTTATCAGTGAAAACACTAACTGATTGGTAAGTCCATCTCCCGGCTAGCTGAAGAGGTCCATCAGCCACTCCTGGGCTACAATACCTATTTTGCCAGTTGGCCTGGACCCCTTTTACTGCAGGTTCGGAAACCCCACTGATCCTTCACAACTGGTCTACTGACGTAATCTGCCAGAGGGTGTTTTTCAACTGGCTACAACGTCGCGCCCTTCTCTGAATGCCCATCTGCTAGCCTGCTAGCCACGGCCCGCTAGCTGTCTAGAGCACATTGGACTGTTAGCTGAATAAGTCCATCGACCAATTTTTTGGGCCACTATACCTTTTTTGCCAATTAGCCTGAACCTCTTTTACTACACGGAGCCCTGCTTATCCATCACGACTGGACTACCGACGTAAACGCACAAGGAGGCTCCTCACAAGGAGGCTATAACAGACTTCTTCTGTCGAGACATCCTCTAAAGCCCTTCTGCTAGCTTGCAATCCCCGGTCCGCTAGCTGTCTGAATTGCCGTGTCTCTAGCCAGCCTAACTACTCAATGGACCCCTATGATCACTCGGTCACGCATGCCTTTCCCTAATGTCAATATGCCTTGTCCATTGCTGTTCTGGCAAGTGATTATTGTCTTATTACACTGTAGAGCCTCTGGCCCTGCTCAATATGCCTTAGCTAACCCTCTAGTTCCACCTCCCACACATGCAGTGACATCACCTGGTTTAAATGATGTTTCTAGAGACACTATCTCTCATCATCACTCAATACCTAGGTTTACCTCAACTGTATTCACATCCTACCATACCCTTGTCTGTACATTATTCCTTGAATCTATTCTATGGCGCCCAGAAACCTGCTCCTTTTACTCTCTGTTCCGAACGTACTAGACGACCACTTCTTCTAGCCTTTAGCTGTACCTTTATCCTACTCCTCCTCTGTTCCTCTGGTGATGTAGAGGTTAATCCAGGCCCTGCAGTGCCTAACTCCACTCCTACTCCCCAGGTGCTCTCATTTTTTGACTTCTGTAACCGTAAAAGCCTTGGTTTAATATTAACATTAGAAGCCTCCTCCCTAAGTTTGTTTTATTCACTGCTTTATCACACTCTGCCAACCCGGATGTCCTAGCCATGTCTGAATCCTGGCTTAGGAAGACCACCAAAGACCCTGACATTTTTGCATCCTGTAGCACAAACTCAAAAAAGTTCTGGGACACTGTAAAGTCCATGGAGAATAAGAGCACCTCCTCCCAGCTGCCCACTGCACTTAAGCTAGGAAACAATGTCACCACCATTAAATCCACTATAATTGAGAATATCAATAAGCATTTTTCTACAGCTGGTCATACTTTCCACCTGGATACCCCTACCCTGGTCAACAGCCATGCACCCCCCACAGCAACTCGCCCAAGCCTCCCCATTTCTCCTTCACCCAAATCCAGATACATGTAGCTGATGTTCTGAAAGAGCTGTAAAATCTGGACCCCTACAAATCAGCCGGGCTAGTCAATCTGGACTCTCTCTTTCTAAAATTATCTGCCAAAATTGTTGCAACCCCTATTACTAGCCTGTTCAACCTCTCTTTCGTATCATCTGAGATTTCCAAAGATTGGAAAGCTGCCGCGTTCATCCCCCTCTTCAAAGGGGGAGACCCTCTAGACCCAAACTGCTACAGATCTATATCTATCCTACCCTGCTTTTCTAAGGTCTTCAAAAGCAAAGTTAACAAACAGATTACCAACCATTTCGTATCCCACCTTACCTTCTCCGCTATGCAATCTGGTTTCAGAGCTCGTCATGGGAGCACCTCAGCCATGCTCAAGGTCCTAAATTATATCATAACCACCATCGATAAGAGACAATACTGTGCAGTCGTATTCATCGACCTGGCCAAGGCTTTCGACTCTGTCAATCACCACATTCTTATCGGCAGACTCCACAGCCTTGGTTTCTCAAATGACTGCCTCGCATGCTTCACAAATTACTTTTCTAATAGAGTTCAGTGTGTCAAATCGGAGGGCCTGTTGTCCGGACCTCTGGCAATCTCTATGGGGGTACCACAGGGTTCAATTCTCGGGCCGACTCTCTTCACTGTATACATCAATGATGTCGCTCTTGCTGCTGGTGAATCTCCGATCCACCTCTACGCAGATGACACCATTCTGTATACTTCTGGCTCTTCTTTGGACACTGTGTTAACTAACCTCCAGATGAGCTTCAACGCCATACAACGCTCCTTCCGTTGCCTCCAACTGCTCTTAAATGCTAGTAAAACTAAATGCATGCTCTTCAACTGATTGCTGCCCGCACCTGCCCGCCCGTCCAGCATCACTACTCTGGACTGTTATGACTTAGAATATGTGGACAACTACAAATACCTAGGTGTCTGGTTAGACTGTAAACTCTCCTTCCAGAATCACATTAAGCATCTCCAATCCAAAATGAAATCTAGAATCGGCTTCCTATTTCGTAACAAAGCAACAAAACAAATATGCAAGTAGGCTACCATCTGAAAGAATTGGACATATTGAGCACTTAAACAGTGTACATTTTATATTTTCAAAAACACCAATTTTTATTTTATTTTGTAAAATATTTGCAGACATTACATTTTTATTAAGATGGGAAATAAGTAAATAAGTGCGGGATGGGCACATACTCAATACAGTGGTTTGCATGAAGGCAAAGATTTTTCCATATCTTGGCTAAGAATGTCCATATCAATTCATTGGTTTGCTTGTCTTCTTTAGTTTGGTCTGGATCCTTCAGTTGGTTATGGCAGTAAAGGTTTATCTGTTTGAGGAAAGTCAAGTGAGAGGATTTGGTGGTGCAACGCCAAAGGTGGTTTGGAAACCTCTCTCCCCTCTCTTTCCTCTCCTTCTCCTCCCCTCTCTTTTCTCTCCCTCTACCCTCTCTCTCTCACTCCTGGTTGTGAGTTCTGCTCAGACGAAGCTAAGGTGTTGGTCCTCTGGCACTCCGTACTTGCCCTTGTGCTCCTCAAACAGCTGGCTGAGTTCTTCTGTGTAGAGCTGATGGAGGGCATCCAGCTCTTCCTCTGTGGGCTTTTCATTCTTCTCCACTCTGATTGGCCGTCCCACTGTGGAAAGGTCAAAGGGTATGCAAGATGACATCACATTCAAATATAGGTTACTGTAGTAGTGCATAACGCGCAAAAATGTATTTGCTTTTTGGATATGATTTTTATTGAAGGTATTTGTTTAACATAATATGATGGCATTTTCAAGTTGGGATTGCCAAATAGATGTACACAGTGCCAGCCACTGTTGCTGAGAGGTTGCAGCCAACTGATGCAATCAAACTATCTAGCAAGTCAAATATGTCCAATGGGCAAATGTGTCCCTCTCTGCCAGATAGTTTACTGCCAAAAACAACAATTCCCTTTGCAACATAGTGCCTTTAAGCTAGAGAAAAGGATAAATAAATTGGGTAGATATAGTGAACAGCTACTGATAACCCCTCTGGCTTCAACTGGCAAGGCCCAACATTCCTAAAACCTTGCTTAGAGTTATCTGGTCTACTTAAGTATGAAATTGGAACATTGTCCTAGGCAGTAATTCAGAGTGACAGTGAAGATCAGACAGTGACTCACCCACAGTGTTGATGGGCTTCCTATAGGGTATGACACCAAAGCTGTACTGGAAGATGCCCCGCGCATGGAAGAGGGGCAGAGAGATACCCATGATGCTCTGCAGCTTGTCCTGAATCCAGCGGAGACAGGTACCTCGAGGGTTCCCCACCTGGTCAAACAACTCGTTCTCTCCAAAGGAGAAGACTGGCACCAGATGGGCACTACGGAGGGAATGGGTGGAGGAGGGGAGCGGAGAGGGGTGGAAGAGAGGTGAGGTGAGTTGAGACAGGAGTTTGGCCTTCAGTTTTGTTACGGTCATCTCTATGAGTTTGCAAGGTACAGTATATTTGTAGAACGCAGACCCATGCAGTTTCCATTTCACTACTAGGTGTTGAAGTTATTCCTAAACTACTCTACTATTGATGAAATTCACAAGCAGTCATGTTAAACACGTGATTTGAGCAAGCTTTGTGTATCCCACAAAATAGGTTGTGAGCGACTGTAGCTGGACTTGCTGTATAACCAGCAAAGTCAAGGGAAAACTGAATTGTGTAACACTGGTGTCACTTGACTCGTCCCTCTGCATGTCATACAGTGCTTGCACGCGGCCAATAGAAATTCCCAAAGGGCTTACACAAGTCACTATTTCAGGAAGCTGCCCACAAGTACACACTGTACATATTCATATCAAACTATGATGAAGTGATTGATACAATTGAAGTTCCTTGTGCAACCATGAGAGTAGTTACAAGATTTCATCAGAGACAAAGATAATAAAATGTCCTTCTACCCCTCTGGCACTGGTCTTACCCATGTTCCATTGCCAGTTTGACGAAACCTTTCTTATTGGCCAAGAGAATGGTGAAAGCGCCAGGGCGTGCGTCCAGGGCCTCGGGGGCTCCTCCCACTGCTATAACAACGGCATTCCCACCTCCCTGTCGACGTAACACATAGCTGGCACTCTCCTTGTCCGAGGGAATTAGACCTGGGAAATACATTAGACACACAGGTCAGGTGTTCGTAACAGTGGGGGGAAAATTTGGTACACTATTCTTCACTGTCGAACAATGATCAAACTCAAAGATGTTAATTTGCATCATGCTGGTTGTCCCCAGTCAATCAACTAGTGAATCCGATGTATTTATATTACCATCGTCTTTACAGCAACATACATTGAGTATACCAAACATTCGGGACATCCTCTGAATGGCACACATACAAAATCCATGTCTCAATTGTCTAAAGGCTTAAAAATCCTTCTTTAACTTGTCTCCTCCCTTTCATCTACACTGATTAAAGTTGATTTAACAAGTGACATCAATAAGGGATGATAGCTTTTCACTTGGATTCACCTGGTCAGTCTATGTCATGGAAAGAGTTCTTAATGTTTTGTATACTGTATGTCAAAGTGTTTCACAGTAACCCGGCCTTGACCTAACCCCAACCCCACTAACCTGCCATCATGATGTAGTCTCTGAAGAAGGGGGCTCTGAACCAGAGAGGCAGCATCAGCAGGAAGCTGTCAAGGCCAGGGAACAGCTTCCTGAAACCTGTAGCGTACGTACAGAAGTTAATGAAGGCTCCAGCCACCAGCACCCCATGGGGATGGAAACCAAGGATGTAGTTCTTCCCGGGGTCCAAGTCTGCTGTCTTCACCAGCTGCAACACACAGGGGTTTCACTTGTGAATTCAATAGTCATCAATTTGTGAGAGATTTTCTGAAACGTTTCAAAGATATATTGAATGCCATACTCTCTAGGAAGCCTATGAATTGACTTCCAGGTATTTGGCCTATATCTTCATGTCATGTGTATCTTCATCACGTGTCACCTGTGTGAGTTCTAGTTGTTGTTCGCCTGCCTCCACAGGGGCTGTGAGTAGAGACTATCCTGCCTCTAACCAGTATTAACCAGTGTCGCCTGTCTCTTTGCACGGGCAGATAGGAGATAAACAGGAGGAAGGATCATGCCTGTTGTTTCCCTTGATAGGATGGTCACAGGTTCTGGATGGGGGCAAAGTTTCTTGTTAGCTATCCATGTGCCGGGAATGTTATGCCCATACACGTCAAACCAAAGCTGCTAAAAACACTTTTTGTATCGACCTCAGTGTTTGAGATTAGCAGTTCAAGGCCAATGAGCTCCAAAAATCAAGTCCCCACCTATTAGTTATAGGGCTACGCTAACCTCTCACTAGCAAAACGAGGGTAGTCATAGTAAATACTAAGCAGGCTTTGGGTGGGATGCATTGACTTAATGGATTGAGATGATTCATTCAAGGATGAACCACCAATTGTTAATAACCCGTTTGACCTTTTCTCGTTCCTTCTCTTGTTTGTCTGTAGTCCTCTGTCTAATCATGAGATTTTGCTGTTTCCAAAAACAGATTACAGAATTAGTCAAGCTCTAAGACTAAATATGCCAATAATATTTCTGATTCTGTTGTCTGGGGGCATGCAGTCCTCGGATGTCTGGAGGTATATGGCTGACCCCAATATCTCAGCGTGGGGAATGCATGTTTGGGAGTGTACTGAATGTATATTGGGGAATGAAGCTTTATCCGAGTTTGGCTTATTGGCCAACAAAGATGTCGTATGAGTGAGAATGGAGCACTAGTCATTGGCTGCCATAGAGAGAGAACACTGGCCAATTATTATTTTGGTCTGTACTGGAGACAGCCTCTATTTTTATTAGCTCCTGTTCCTCCATGTTTACAATCAAAATGGGTGTCCACTCCTATGCCCGCTGATACGGTGAACCCATTTTTCACATAATCTCCCACTCATGCTTGATATACAGTAACCTACATTATATTTAACTCTACCATTTGAACTCAGCAGAGGTTTTAGGCATGTTGTTGGATCTTGGCTTGGAGTTGGGTTCAAACATGACAAAAAGTGTATACATTCTCCAAATTCAAAGTGATGAGAGGAGTCAGTGTCTATAAACTATAGTCACTTGTTTTCAGTTTGCATGTCAGAGTGCAGGCGGAGGAAATGACGCTGTCATTAGGGATGGTAGTGGAGAACCAGACCTCAGTGAAACCGATGACACCCTCTGAAGGACACTGCTCTGTTCAGACTAACATTTGCTCTTTATTCCAGGCTTAATAATGCATGAAGTCAGATGCTCAGTTGGCACTTAGGGCATAATACAGGGGAAATGACATTCCAGGTTTGAAGAAGTGATCTTTGTTTGGTACTTGGTATCTGGCTGTGTTTAATGTACTGTATCTTTCCTTGAGAAATGAAGGAAAGTCCATATGAAATAACGATGATGATGCTCGTTCACTGTAAATTCCCGTGTGGAATCGATCTGTGTAAATTCACCATGTGGCATTCAGAACCAATTCATGTTTTGCTTGAGGGAGACATTACTCTCTCTAATACAGTTTTTCTCAGTGGTGTAGTGGAGGGTATACGCAAGTTTACGTGATAAACCCACTTATTTTTTTCTGCATGCATTGCGTACACTCACTTCTTAATCCCCGTGATGCATATCAAAGTAGTGTAGTGGAGGCATATGCCATATAAATTAATAAGGTTGATGGAACAGATCAGAATGTTTAGCTTAAAATGTTGATAAACTATACATTTCTTTACATTTTAGGCACAGCAATGTGCACACGGCAGTAGGCCTACATGCAAATATTCCAAAAAGCAATAGAATGATATCAGAATGATATCATTTAAACACATCTCTGAATAAGATAAACACTACATTTATCTGAGGCTAATTTCTAGGTCATCTGAAAATACCAATTTTATCTTTGATTACGATGATCAAAAGAAGCTTTAAAAAAAGAGACACTGTCACTCACTTTAAGCGAAAGAAATAGGTCTATATCAAATCAAATTTGTCACATACACGTGTTTAGCAGATGTTATTGCGGGTTGTTGCGAAATGCTTAACACCCCGGCAGTCCTACAATCTAAGCTAGATGCCCTCAATCTCACACAAATCATCAAGGAACCCACCAGGTACAACCCTAAATCTGTAAACAAGGGCACCCTCATAGACGTCATCCTGACCAACTGGCCCTCCAAATACACCTCCGCTGTCTTCAACCAGGATCTCAGCGATCACTGCCTCATTGCCTGTATCCGCTACGGATCCGCAGTCAAACGACCACCCCTCATCACTGTCAAACGCTCCCTAAAACACTTCTGTGAGCAGGCCTTTCTAATCGACCTGGCCCGGGTATCCTGGAAGGACATTGACCTCATCCCGTCAGTTGAGGTATTTTAGATAAGCATGCTCCGTTCAAAAAATGCAGAACTAAGAACATATATAGCCCTTGGTTCACTCCAGACCTGACTTCCCTCGACCAGCACAAAAACATCCTGTGGCGGACTGCAATAGCATCGAATAGTCCCCGCGATATGCAACTGTTCAGGGAAGTCAGGAACCAATACACGCAGTCAGTCAGGAAAGCTAAGGCCAGCTTCTTCAGGCAGAAATTTGCATCCTGTAGCTCCAACTCCAAAAAGTTCTGGGACACTGAAGTCCATGGAGAACAAGAGCACCTCCTCCCAGCTGCCCACTGCACTGAGGCTAGGTAACACGGTCACCACCGATAAATCCATGATTATCGAAAACTTCAACAAGCATTTCTCAACGGCTGGCCATGCCTTCCGCCTGGCTACTCCAACCTCGGCCAACAGCTCCCCCCCCCCCCGCAGCTACTCGTCCAAGCCTCTCCAGGTTCTCCTTTACCCAAATCCAGATAGCAGATGTTCTGAAAGAGCTGCAAAACCTGGACCCGTACAAATCGACTAGGCTTGACAATCTGGACCCTCTATTTCTGAAACTATCCGCCGCCATTGTCGCAACCCCTATATAGGTCTGAGATCCCCAAGGATTGGAATGCTGCCGCAGTCATCCCCCTCTTCAAAGGGGGAGACACCCTGGACCCAAACTGTTACAGACCTATATCCATCCTGCCCTGCCTATCTAAGGTCTTCGAAAGCCAAGTCAACAAACAGGTCACTGACCATCTCGAATCCCACCGTACCTTCTCCGCTGTGCAATCTGGTTTCCGAGCCGGTCACGGGTGCACCTCAGCCACGCTCAAGGTACTAAATTATATCATAACCGCCATCGATAAAAGACAGTACTGTGCAGCCGTCTTCATCGACCTTGCCAAGGCTTTCGACTCTGTCAATCACCATATTCTTATCGGCAGACTCAGTAGCCTCGTTTTTTTCTGATGACTGCCTTGCCTGGTTCACCAACTACTTTGCAGACAGAGTTCAGTGTGTCAAATCGGAGGGCATGCTGTCCGGTCCTCTGGCAGTCTCTATGGGGGTGCCACAGGGTTCAAATCTCGGGCCGACTATTTTCTCTGTATATATCAATGATGTGCTCTTGCTGCGGGCGATTCCCTGATCCACCTCTACGCAGACGACACCATTCTGTATACTTCCGGCCCGTCCTTGGACACTGTGCTATCTAACCTCCAAACAAGCTTCAATGCCATACAACACTCCTTCCGTGGCCTCCAACTGCTCTTAAACGCTAGTAAAACCAAACGCATGCTTTTCAACCGTTCGCTGCCTGCACCCGCACGCCCGACTAGCATCACCACCCTGGATGGTTCCGACCTTATAGATGTCCATATATTCAAGTACCTAGGTGTCTGGCTAGACTGTAAACTCTCCTTCCAGACTCATATCAAACATCTCCAATCTAAAATCAAATCTAGAGTCGGCTTTCTATTCCGCAACAAAGCCTCCTTCACTCACGCCGCAAAACTTACCCTAGTAAAACTGACTATCCTACCGATCCTCGACTTTGGCGATGTCATCTACAAAATAGCTTCCTACACTCTACTCAGCAAACTGGATGCAGTTTATCACAGTGCCATCCGTTTTGTCACTAAAGCACCTTATACCACCCACCACTGCGACCTGTATGCTCTAGTCGGCTGGCCCTCGCTACATATTCGTCGCCAGACCCACTGGCTCCAGGTCATCTACAAGTCCATGCTAGGTAAAGCTCCGCCTTATCTCAGTTCACTGGTCACGATGGCAACACCCACCCGTAGCACGCGCTCCAGCAGGTGTATCTCACTGATCATCCCTAAAACCAACACCTCATTTTGCCGCCTTTCGTTACAGTTCTCTGCTGCCTGTGACTGGAACGAATTGCAAAAATCGCTGAAGTTGGAGACTTTTATCTCCTTCACCAACTTCAAACATCTGCTATCTGAGCAGCTAACCGATCGCTGCAGCTGTACATAGTCTATCGGTAAATAGCCCACCCAATTTTACCTACCTCATCCCCATACTGTTTTTATTTATTTACTTTTCTGCTCTTTTGCACACCTGTACATGACCATCTGATAATTTATCACTCCAGTGTTAATCTGCAAAATTGTAATTATTCGCCTACCTCCTGATGCCTTTTGCACACAATGTATATAGACTCTCCTTTTTTTCTACTGTGTTATTGACTTGTTAATTGTTTACTCCATGTGTAACTCTGTGTTGTCTGTTCACACTGCTATGCTTTATCTTGGCCAGGTCGCAGTTGTAAATGAGAACTTGTTCTCAACTAGCCTACCTGGTTAAATAAAGGTGTTCTCAACTAGCCTACCTGGTTAAATAAAGGTGAAATAAAAAAATATTTAAATGCTTGTGTTTCTAGCTCTAACAAAATAACACAAAAACACAAAATACTGCAAAGTTTTTCTAAGAGCTAGAAGCATGGGAGAACTGTCGGCTCCATTTTTATTACTGTCAGAACAACAATCATGGTTTTAACAATGGCAAAGAATTTATAATTACTCATGTGACCCGATTGAAACTTTGAAATAGTTTATAGTAGATAACAACGTTCTGCATTGTAACTGGAAGGAGAAAAACACTGCTGAGCCATTTTGTTGTTGATGTTCACATGCTTATCAGTGCTTAGTAGTACAGAACAAAGTGTAAATTCAGACCAAGGGCAAGAGCGTGGACCCATCTCAGCAGAGACAGTTCTTAGGATAAGACCATTGATAGTCAAATAAATTCCAACATATCTCTCAGCAGAACTTGTCTCCCTATGCACAATCCCTATTCCACCACTAGATGGAGACATCAACCCATCCCTCCCTCGTGTCAAAAAACATGCACTGACCTGAGCCCTGCTCTTTTATTGATAAGCCCCCCAAATAATACAGACACAAACACTTATATGTATTTTTCTGGCATCACTCCTAAGCTGAGACCTGACAAAGAATGAGATCTGACAGCAAATGAGCCAATTATAGTGGGATCAGAATGGGCAGCAGGAGGATGTGGCTATCATGCGGAGGGAGCATACATACCTCCACACAACAAGAGACCTCATTCTATAATTGGCATTATCAGTTGCACTGTCTGGCTGGCCCCTGCCTGCACCTGTATAGAGATAAGGGCTGAGGAGCCACTGCCAGATCGGTGGACTCATCCACTGCGGAGGGCTATAGCCGCCAGTGAAAATAACACAGCGGGGATTGGAGATGAGGATGATAGAGTTTACTGGTAGCAAGAGATGTTGGGAGATACTGCCTGACCTCTAACCAATAAATTGAATAAAGGACTTTACATCTCCATAGTATATGCACTCCCACAGAGAATGTATGAGAATTGTCTGTATTTATATTAAACATGTATTCTCAACTGAACATTAAAAAGATGACAGCTCTACACTACAGTTCTGACTAAGTATTGTCATCAGCAGCTCGCAGTAAAATCAGTCAAATCTGTAAAGTCAGTAAAGTCATCCCACCTTGACAGGGAAGTAGTCCCTCATGTAGTCCCAGACACGTAGGTGGCACAGGAAGTGGAACCTGCGGCCCCCCTTAGACGGCGTTTCCCAGTCGACGAAAAACCACCAGGCATACAGCACGCTGATCAGCCAGAATCGTGTGAACATCAACACAAAGAACATCATGATGCAGCATGGCGCTGGAGGAAGACGACCAATGCAGAGAGACAGACAGACAGAGACACACACATAAACATTAGTCAACTGGGAATATTAGTGTTAAAAATCCATTTCACAGAAATGGAATAGATGTATTTAGTTTTCTATGTGATTTGGTCGTTTGTATGAGAAAACAGTGGAAGTCTATAAATTGGGGTGACTTGAGGTCGATAGAGCAGCTTTATGAGGTGAAGGGCACTGCACTATTAGGTTACAACTTAACCTGCTGACGCACTGAGCAGCAGAGGGAAATGGAAGAGAGAAAAAGCTAGGGAGGGGTAGAGAGAGAGAGACCTTCTATGCTAACCAATAATTGTACTACAACTCAAGCCATGAGTTTGACCACGTGACTTGAACAGATTAACCAATAACTAGGACCCAGAGTTTCTTGGTCATGAAAAACCAATACCAGGCAGTGAGTTCCCTCTTGTCCACTAGGTACCACTGATGTATCCACTGATGTATCCAATCCCTCTATGGGAGAATAAAAAGTGTGGATGGCCTAATGGACAAATCTATTGTGACACACACTGGCATGATATCATGCACGGAAGACCATGGAGGTGTCTCCACTGTCGAACACATGTTATGTAAGAGTTAGTAAAGAGTAACTTAAGGCAGTGTCTTCTGCATGCACTTTCTTTGGTCCGTTTCAGGCGCAACTCCATGGACTCATGGAAGTCAGCCAGCAGTGAGCCTGCATGGCAACTCTCATAGAATTTGATTTCAGCTTCTCCACACCGAACAACCCATTAAATAAACAAAACTGTAAAGAGCCTCCCCACTTGTTACACAATGAGGAAGAAAGACTAACTAACACCGTTGCACAGCACACAAACACACATAGACAGGTCAGGACAAACAGAGCAGAGACACAGACACTCACCCAGGCCCAGAAAGGAAAAGACCCACTGCAGCACTGAGGCCATCTGCAGTCTCCTGGTTAGGGGCAAGTCAGTAGGGGCAAATTGGATCTTCATGGTGAGGAACTGGAGAGAGCCGAGAGCTAGGCAGTGCAGGCAGATGGGAGGGTGAGGTCTGGGACTAGTACACCCAGGAGAGGAGTGAGCAAAGAGAGTCCAAAGTCTGCCTCTCTCCCTCTTTCTTTAGTCTTCCTATCGTTGTATCTCTGTAATCCTTTTAATGAATGGGTTGATTACTCAACCCATATCTATAGCTTCAAGAACTTTGATCTTGCTGTTACTGAGCAGCTATAAATGCCCTTCACTTTGAACAATAAACAAAGTAAAGTTATTGTACAGTGAGCTGTCAGCAACAATAGTGTGAAATGAGCCAATGTACTTATAGATACTGCATACTTTGACAGCCTGTAGCCAATCAATATCTAAATTTGTTTTCCATTAAGTGTTTTTGTCTTCTGGTGATTGAACCTCTTGATATTCTGCTGTTCACCAATCAGTGCTCAGCCCCAATACGTTTTATCCAGGTGCTTATAAAAAGGGATTTGAGCAGTTGATTCACATTTTAGTCACTTAGCAGACACTCTTATCCAGAACATCTTACGGGAGCATTTAGAGTTAAGAGCCTTGCTCAAGGGCACCGACAGATTTTTCACTTAGTAGGTGTGGGGATTTGAACCAGCGACTTTTTGGTTACTGTCCAACGCTTTTAACCGCTAGGCTAGCAGCCACCCTAAAGAGAGATTAGCCCTGTGCTATCAATCTTTCCTTTCGGTGGTTTATATGATTAATTATTGATTGTGACTTTTCCATTTTCACATCATGTTGATTAATGGGTGGCTATCTATTACACCATAAACAGAAGAAAATCTGACATATCATAACTTTGAGGGAATATATTTAATGTCACTGATAACTATTCCTGTGAATACCATTCCTTATTTTTATGCTCTCACCAGCAATTTGGTACAAATAACCCACTGGGCACACCACGTAATTTCAACACGGATAATTGTTTAATATTTGGTTGAGACATTGATCAATGAGATTACAACCAATATTCACTAACTTAAAAAAAAAGGCAAAAGTGAGTTGAATTTCCAATGCATTATCACTATGCTTTCAACAATCTAAAAGTACAACCAAATTCCAACGGAAAAACAATGTCTGATTTTTGGTTTAGATGTTACCCAAATGTCTATCACTGTACTTTCAACCATTTAAAAGCACAGCAAAGATCAAATGAGAATACAATTTCAGATATTTTGTATATTTATAGAACAGATTGTGTTATCACTGTGCTTCACCTAATAGCACAACCTTATGACCTGGATTGCAGTTGAGACTACATTAAAAGTGTACGGCACAAGTGATGAATGCCGTTCATGATTTGCGCATAGATAATTAAAGCAATTGTGAAGATCTCCACTGACCTAAGATATATGACCTATGCATGCTATCTTGAATATGCATGCTTTATATGATTATATAAGAATACGTTTATAGTTACAGTAACCTCAGAATGTGGCCATGGGTGAGTTACTCATTTTGAGGTTGAATGTTACATTAGTTTGTAAGATAGCCTTAACTTTAGGCCATTCACTGTATTAAAAAAGTAATATTGAATTGTGTTTGGTTGACAACACAATTTAAAGGATATGTACAGTTGAAGTCGGAAGTTTACATACACCTTAGCCAAATACATTTAAACTCAGTTTCACAATTCCTGACATTTAATCCTAGTAAAAATGGTTGTTTGAGGATCAACACTTTATTTTAAGAATGTGAAATGTCAGAATAATAGTAGAGAGAATAATTTATTTCAGCTTTATTTCTTTCACCACATTCCCAGTGGGTCAGACGTTTACATACACTCAATTAGTGTTTGGTAGCATTGCCTTTAAATTGTTTAACTTGGGTCAAACATTTCAGGTAGCCATCCAAAAGCTTCCCACAATAAGTTGGGTGAATTTTGGCCCATTCCTCCTGACAGAGCTGGTGTAACTGAGTCAGGTTTGTAGGCTTCCTTGCTCGCACACGCTTTTTCAGTTATACCAACAAATTTTCTATAGGGTTGAGGTCAGGGCTTTGTGATGGCCACTCCAATACCTTGACTTTGTTGTCGTTAAGCCATTTTGCCACAACTTTGGAAGTATGCTTGGGGTCATTGTCCATTTGGAAGACCCATTTACGACCAAGCTTTAACCTTGCAGCAAAGCACCCCCACAACATGATGCTGCCACCCCCGTGGTTCACGGTTGGGATGGTGTTCTTCAGCTTGCAAGCCTCCCCCTTTTTCCTCCAAACATAACGATGGCCATTATGGCCAAACAGTTCTATTTTTGTTTCATCAGACCAGAGGACATTTCTCTAAAAAGTACGATCTTTGTCCCCATGTGCAGTTGCAAACCGTAGTCTGGCTTTTTAATGGTGGTTTTGGAACAGTGGCTTCTCCCTTGTTGAGCGGCCTTTCAGGTTATGTCAATACAGGACTCGTTTTACTGTGAATATAGATACTTTTGTACCTGTTTCCTCCAGCATCTTCATAAGGTCCTTTGCTGTTGTTCTGGGATTGATTTGCACTTTTCGCACCAAAGTACGTTCATCTCTAGGAGACAGAACGCGTCTCTTCCTGAGCGGTATGACGGCCGTGTGGTCCCATGGTGTTTATACTTGTGTACTATTGTTTGTATAGATGAACGTTGTACCTTCTGTAACGGTCTGAGTGTAGTGGGTGAGGAGTCAGGCGCAGGAAGCAGAGAGTTCAGGGAAGTGCTATTTTAATGCACAGAGAAACGGCGAACATAAGCCAACCCTCACGAAAACACAGGGCGTAAATGAACAAACAAATGCCCCAAACAGGGGGACTTAAACTGTCCAGGAAAACCCCACATAATGGGAAAACACACAACCCATAGATGTGCACACAAGTACACCAAACCGACGGTCACAATAATTAATCCCGCACAAGGCTGACTAATAAAGCCTTACTACTAACTACCTAACTCAAAACAGGTGCACTCAATAAACACATAAGGAGGGGGAGGAAATAATCAGTGGCAGCTAGTAGGACGGCGAACATAAGCCAACCCTCACGAAAACACAGGGCGTAAATGACCGCCACAGCACTCCTTTTCTGCCGTCCACTAGCCTGTTGAAGGGATTCCTGGAGCGCTGCACCCATTCCTCCACCGCAGGAGCCTCGGTCTGGCTCGGATGCCACGGTGCAAGGACCGGCTGGTACCCCAACACACACTGAAAGGGGGACACATTAGTAGAGGAGTGGCGTAGTGAGTTCTGGGCTATTTCAGTCCAGGGGATGTATCTCGCCCACTCCCCTGGCCGGTCCTGGCAGTACGACCGCAGAAACCTACCCACCTCCTGGTTTACTCTCTCCACCTGCCCATTACTTTCGGGGTGATAACCGGAGGTCAGGCTGACCGAGACCCCCAGATGCTCCATTAACGCCCTCCATACTCGGGACGTGAACTGGGTGCCCCGATCAGAAACGATGTCCTCCGGCACCCCGTAGTGCCGGAAGACGTGGGTGAATAATGCCTCCGCAGTCTGTAGGGCTGTTGGGATACCGGGCAACGGGAGGAGACGGCAGGACTTAGAGAACCGATCCACAATCACCAGAACCGTGGTGTTACCCTGAGACGGGGGAAGGTCGGTCAGGAAATCTATGGATAGACGTGACCATGGCCGTTGTGGAACGGGGAGGGGTTGTAACTTCCCTCTAGGAAGGTGCCTAGGAGCCTTACTCTGGGCGCATACCGAACAGGAGGAGACATAAACCTTAACGTCCCTAGCTAAGGAAGGCCACCAATACCTCCCCCGAAGGCTCCCCACTGTCCTCCTCACCCCAGGGTGACCCGAGGAGGGTAGGACGTGAGCCCACCGAATCAGTTGGTCCCGAACACCAAGCGGCACGTACCTCCGCCCCGCCGGACACTGAGGAGGCGTGGGTTCAGCCCGTAACGCCCGCTCGATGTCCGAGTCCACCTCCCATACCACCGGTGCCATCAGCTTTGAGGCCGGAAGGATGGGAGTAGGTTCGGTGGACCTATCCTCGGTGTCGTAAAGGCGGGACAGTGCGTCCGCCTTCACGTTCTGGGAGCCCGGTCTATATGATAAAGTGAACCGGAATCGAGTGAAAAACATGGCCCACCTTGCCTGCCGCGGGTTCAGTCTCCTAGCTGCCCGAATATACTCCAGATTTTGGTGGTCGGTCCAGATGAGAAAGGGGTGCTTAGCCCCCTCAAGCCAGTGTCTCCACACCTTCAGAGCCCTGACCACCGCTAACAACTCCCGGTCCCCCACATCATAGTTACGCTCCGCTGGGCTGAGCTTACTCGAGAAGAAAGCGCAGGGACGGAGTTTTGGTGGCGTACCCGAGCGCTGTGATAGCACGGCACCCACCCCAGCCTCAGACGAGTCCACCTCCACTATGAATGCTAGAGAGGGGTCCGGATGCACCAACACGGGTGCATCCGTGAACAGCGCCTTCAACTTGTTGAAATCTCTGTCCGCCTCTGCTGACCACCGCAACCGCACCGGGCCCCCCTTCAGCAGTGAGGTAATTGGAGCCGCTACCTGGCCAAAACCCAGGATAAACCTCCGGTAGTAGTTGGCAAAACCCAAAAACCGCTGCACCTCTTTTACCGTGGTCGGAGTCGGCCAATTACGCACGGCCTTACTGCGGTCACCCTCCATCTCCACCCCCGAGGTGGAAATGCGATAACCCAGAAAGGAGACGGCTCGTTTGGAGAACACACACTTCTCAGCCTTGACGTATAGGTCATGTTCCAGCAGTCTACCAAGCACCTTGCGTACCAGAGACACATGCGCGGCGTGAGTGGCTGAGTAGATCAGAATGTCATCGATATAAACAACCACTCCCTGCCCGTGCAAGTCCCTGAGAATATTGTCTACAAAGGATTGAAAAATGGCTGGAGCATTTTTTAACCCATACGGCATGACGCAGTACTCATAGTGGCCCGATGTGGTACTAAATGCGGTTTTCCACTCGTCTCCCTTCCGAATACGCACCAGGCTATACGCGCTCCTGAGATCCAATTTTGTGAAGAACTGCGCTCCCTGAAAGGATTCCACTGCCGTAGCAATGAGAGGTAGTGGGTAGCTGAACCCCACTGTGATGGCATTTAGACCTCTATAATCAATACACGGACGCAATCCTCCCTCCTTTTTCTTCACAAAAAAGAAACTCGAGGAGACGGGTGAAATAGAGGACCGAATGTACCCCTGTCCCAGAGACTCCGTGATGTATGTCTCCATAGCCAACGTCTCCTCTTGGGACAATGGGTAAACGTGACTCTTGGGAAGCGCAGCGTTTACCTGGAGATCTATCGCACAATCCCTTCCCGGTCGATGTGGTGGTAATTTAGTCGCCTTCTTTTTACTAAAAGCGATTGCCAAATCGGCATGCTCGGGGGGAATGCGCACTGTGGGACCCTGGTCTGGACTTTCCACCGAGGTGGCACCGACGGAAACTCCCAGACACCTTCCAGAACACTCTGACCACCCCTGGAGAACCCCTTGTCTCCACAAAATTTTAGGATTGTGCCGGGCCAGCCAGGGAATCCCTAACACCACTGGAAACGCAGGCGAATCAATAATATAGAGACTGATACGCTCCCTATGATTCCCCTGCGTTACCATGTCCAGTGGGATCGTGGTCTCCCTGACCCTAATGGCCGGCTATCTAGGGAGTGCACGGGAAAGGGAGAATCTATCGGCACAAGCGGAACACCTAATTTAATAGCGAGTCCGCGATCCATAAAGTTCCCAGCTGCGCCTGAATCGACTAGCGCCCTATGCTGGGAAGAGGGGAAAAATTTAAGGAAAAAAATCAAGACAAACATGTGACCAACAGGGGGTTCTGGGTGAGTTTGGTGCTGACTCACCTGGGGTGATCGAGAAATGTTCCGCCTGCCATCTCGACTCCCAGACGGACCCCCCCAGCACCGATCGGCCGTGTGTCCTCTCCGACCACAGTTGGTGCAGAGGGAGCCTCCTCCTCCGGTACCCCTCGGCAAAGCCCCTCCCAACTCCATCGGAACAGGAGTGGAGGTGCTGGGTGGTGGAACACACAGGACCCTCTCCGAACGCCCGCGGGCAGCCAGCAGATTGTCCAGTCGGATGGACATGTCAATTAGCTCATCCAAGGAAAGAGCGCTGTCCCGACACGCTAGCTCCCTGCGGACGTCCTCCCGGAGACTACACCGGTAGTGGTCAATAAGGGCCCTGTCGTTCCACCCGGATCCTGCTGCCAAGGTACGGAACTCCAACGCGTAATCCTGGGCGCTCCTCTTCTCCTGCCGGAGATGGAATAGTCGTTCTCCAGCCGCTCGGCCATCTAGAGGATGGTCAAACACGGCGCGGAAGCGGCGAGAAAACTCGGGGTAGTGCTCCTTCGCTGAGTCTGGGCCATTCCAGACTGCGTTTGCCCACTCCAGAGCACGACCCGTGAGGCAGGAGATGAGGACACTCACCCTCTCCGCTCCCGAGGGAGTGGGTCTGACGGTGGCCAGGTACAGTTCTAGCTGGAGTAAGAACCCCTGGCACCCTGCTGCCGCTCCATCATAGACCCTCGGGAGCGTAAGACGGAGGGTGCTGGAGTCGGGAGATGGGGAGTCCTGAGGAGGGTGGGCTGAAGGTGGAGAGAGGAGACCGCTTCTCTCCCATCGGTCCATTCTCTCCATCACCAGATCCATCGCCGTTCCGATCCGATGGAGAACGGTGGTGTGATGTAGAACCCTCTCTTCCATCGATGGGAGGGGAGTGGCTGTTGTTCCTGCTGACTCCATTCCAGTGGTGCGGGATTCTGTAACGGTCTGAGTGTAGTGGGTGAGGAGTCAGGCGCAGGAAGCAGAGAGTTCAGGGAAGTGCTATTTTAATGCACAGAGAAACGGCGAACATAAGCCAACCCTCACGAAAACACAGGGCGTAAATGAACAAACAAATGCCCCAAACAGGGGGACTTAAACTGTCCAGGAAAACCCCACATAATGGGAAAACACACAACCCATAGATGTGCACACAAGTACACCAAACCGACGGTCACAATAATTAATCCCGCACAAGGCTGACTAATAAAGCCTTACTACTAACTACCTAACTCAAAACAGGTGCACTCAATAAACACATAAGGAGGGGAGGAAATAATCAGTGGCAGCTAGTAGGCCGGCGACGACGACCGCCGAGCGCCACCCGAACGGGAAGGGGAGTGTCCTTCGGTCGGAGTCGTGACACCTTCAGGCATTTGGAAATTGCTCCCAAGGATGATCCAGACTTGTGGAGGTCTACAATTTTTATTCTGAGGTCTTGGCTGATTTCTTTTGATTTTCCCATGATGTCAAGCAAAGTGGCACTGAGTTTGAAGGTAGGCCTTAAAATACATCCAATTGACTCAAATGATGTCAATCAGCCTATCAGAAGCTTCTAAAGCCATGACATCATTTTCTGGAATTTTTCAAGCTGTTTAAAGGCACAGTCAACTTAGTGTATGTAAACTTCTGACCCACTGGAATTGTGATATAGTGAATTATAAGTCAAATAATCTGTCTGTAAAGAATTGATTATTAAAAGAATATTTAATATGCTAAAGCACACCATCAACCTGTCATGCTTAATTACCTTCTTCAATTGTAGCCTACGTGAATGAGCCTACTACTAGCAGATTCTTGGTAATTTGCTATGAACGCATGGAAACATAAAACTATAATGGAATTGAATTGGTTGAAGCTTCAAAACGTCTCTCCTCACTGCAGACATTGCGTGATGATGAAGATGCCAGGTGATATTTCTCTGCTTCAATGCTGAGCATCCATCCTGTCATGGGGAGATGCTAGCGCGTGGGCGGGGCAGACTTCCCTTGCAGTGTCCTGTCGTAGTGCAATGTGCATGACGGGACAGAACGGGCAGAGCTGAGAGCAGCGCAAAAGGAAAACATCCGAGACAGTAATCTTTATATTTGGATCATGGATTTATCATTCGTCTATTATCGCTAAACATCGAAGATTGCACCATTCAATAACTCGGACATTTTGTTCCTCTTTAGCAGGATACCGGGGCCCATCAAGAGCCGAGGAGAGACAGTAATTTTCCCTGCTCGGATCCGTGGCATTTGAAGAATTGTATCGCGCGCAGGAGCTGAGCTATAACCGACATCATGGCGTGGCCCTGCATCACCAGGGCGTGCTGTATGGCCCGCTTCTGGAACCAGTTGGACAAGGGGGACATTTCTGTGCCATTGGTTTTCACCAGGTACGATGTCTCGGAGATGCAGCATCTTAAGCTGCAGCACCAACAAAAACAGCCGCATAACCAGGCACAAACGAGTGCAGTCGCCATAGAAACGCAACCCATTCACAGCGACCAGGCGGTAGCAGCTCGTGCGAACCCCGGTATCGCTGCGTCTGGGGAGCGCGCGTGTGGTTCTGTAATGCGGCAAGACTTTAAGCACTGGAAAGTGCGTCCTGAGCCATCCTGTAAACCTAAGAATGAATATCACACTCCCGAGATCCCTTTTAATAACAAGACACAATATCAGAAGGATTTCCAGCCGTGGCCCATTCCAAAAAGGAGTGACCATCCTTGGATTCCCAGACCCAATCCATCCATCTCCATCGGCGATGATCGCGTCCAGGATAGGTCCAAACAAGCGGAGGTTGACATCGGTGTAGAGAAATGCGAAATTGCTGACAAATTGCACGAAAAGGAAATCCTCGGAGGGAGTAAAAATAATCTATCTGCAGAGAAGGAGGGTGAAAAGAAAGTTAGCATCAAAGTGGAGCGAGAAGACGCGGCAGGGGCCAGAGGCAGGGCGGCACTAGATGCGCTAAACAGGCAGTTAAAACAGGAAGTTACTGGTGGCAGCTCATACAAGTAAGTTATAAACGCACTTCACAGGTAAAACCCAAAATCAAACATTGCATCATGTCATTGTGGAAGTTTAATGCGTTTCCAAAGTGGCTTTGCTCTGTGTTGCAGGTGAGTGAGTTCACCTTCAATATGAGGTTGTGTGAAGGTCGTCGCATGTTAATGAGATAAGCAAATAGGCCTACATGTAAAATATTCCTGATATATCATTCAGTATCAGATATCAAACATATTTTTTTACCAAGGAATTCTAACCACTGCTTTCTATTCAAAACTTTGAAGCAGATTTGCCTCAATTAAAGTAGCATGGATAAAACAGCATCTATCACATAAATAGTGTAACAGTAAAACGTATTGTTCTGAAGGTCTTTATTTATACATAATGTTACATTCAAAAGGTTTGTGCTGAGGTAGAATTAATGTCCCTGTAAAACAAAATCTGTCTCTGTCCCAGCGTTATGCACTGTGCATGAATGATGGAGACCTGCCATGTCTCTGTCTGGCTCAGTGAGCTGAGCACTAAGGCCCGTGCTAGATATGCAGTTTACACAGACACAGCTTGGGGCAGCGGCAGTGCCATGTTTTTGTTATGCTCTGTGAACAAAGATGGTGGATAAATTGTTTAGTCATCTGCCACATCCCATTAGAGTTCCTTACAGAGTAGTTGCCAGGGAGTGAGTGCCACAAAGAGTTTGAGTGTTTGAGGATAACAACTTGAGAAAGTTTTGCCTTTGTTGTTCAAGATTCATCAGTACCACTTATTGCGTGTCCTATTTCAGTTCTCTGCTCAATTTGGCAAGAGTACAGTCCCATGACCAAGATATCACACTCCATAGGATTTATGCCTGAGCCTTACTGCCAAACACAGTACCTCTGGTCTGATGAATAGAAACACATTTCACCCAGTGAGTGTGACATGACAAAACTAAGCCTGACTCAGCTGTGAATTATATTAGAACACTTCCTTACTGAAGTTACCCACAAAACATAAATTACTAACACTGAGAAGAGGGCTGAGAAGAATATTCTCCCTGACTTGAGGTGGTGTGAGAGAGGAGAGCAAATGCCTTTGATTTATCAAAGGCATTTGATTTAGTTGGCCGTGAACATTGTTCAGTAACATAACACGTTCAGTAACATTGGTCTCAGTGAAGGGGCAGTAAATTGGTTTAGGAACTATCTTTCTGACAGAACACAATGTGTATATGCGGACAATCACATGTCTCGCTTTCTTGAGATTAATAGAGGTGTGCTCCAGGGTTCCATTCTAGCTCCTGTATTGTTCTCAATTTGTATTAATGATTTGGGAAATGGGATGCAACCAGCAAAGTTACATCTATATGCAGATGATACAGTCATATACTCATGTGTTCCTTCTCTGGTTCAGGCTGTTGAAGAGCTCCAGACTGCTTTTCAGTCACTGCAGGCCTCCCTTTATGTTCTCAAACTGGTCTTGTATGTACAACAAACTAAATTCATGACCTTTACCAGAGCTCGCACTCAGCCAGAGAAGAGCATTGTCATATTATCCATAAAAAAGTGTCATCCTACAAATACCTAGGTATTTGGTTGGATGACAAGTTGTCCTTTAAAGTTCATGTGGATAATCTTGTGACAAAGCTTAAATTGATATTGGGTTTTCATTTTCGTAATGAAGCTTCAATCCCGCTTATGGCTAGAAAGAATCTTGTTCAGGCCACTTTTCTCTCTGTAATTGATTATGGTGACTTGTTGTATATGCATGCAGCCTCCTCAGTCTTACAGAGACTGGATTCTGTTTATCATGCATCCTTGCACTTTAATACAAATGCTAAGTCACTCACCCACCATTGCACCTTGTACCAAATGGTAGGTTAGACCTCAACTTATATGCGCAGAAAGCTACATTTGTATGTGTTCATCTACAAAGCCCTTTTGGGTAAACTCCCTTTTTACCTCTGTAGTCTGGTCTCCTTCACCACCAGCAGTTACCATACCCGGTCTGCTAGGTGGTTGCTACTTAAAGTCCCCAGGACATTTACAGTATTTGGCAAGACTGCCTTCTCTTCTTGTGCACCAGAGGCATGGAATAGTCTACAATCCATGCTTCGTCTACTGTAGATATGTCAGTGCCACTGAATGAATTTAAAATGTTGATGAAAGACTGTTACAGAAGAGTGTAAATGCTTTTTTAAAGCTGGATCATGTTGTTGTATGTTTTAATTCTGTAATATATTGATTGTTGCTGCCTTCTTGGCCAGGTCTCCCTTGAAAAAGAGACTCTGGGTCTCAATGGGCTTTTCCTGGTTAAATAAAGGTAGAAATCAAATAAAAAACAAGTCTGGCAGCTGGTCACAGTGGAGCGCTCCACTGTTGTTGTGTCAGTATTGTTCTGCAGCCAGTGGGGACCAGCCCAGGGCGGAAAGAGACCTGCTCAGTCCTCACATGGCATGAAATGGCTGCATTGTGACAAGCAGGAGCCCTGAGTCTGCGAGCACTGAGAAAGAAAGAAGCAGGTCGGCTGTTGGTTAATCTCTGACACACACACATTCACACACACACACGCATGATCACGCACGTGCTCACACATACACATATAAACACACACTATTATGGAGAGCCTTGCCGATGGGGACTAGGCTCCTTGGGATGTGGGTGTCTGTGGAGTGACAGACAGATATCCCAGTCTGACCGTGTTGAAGTTTACAAGTCCAATACAGACTTTTTTAATCGCAATATCAAATAATTTCTAGGTAACAATTAAGTGCCTTACTGTGATTATTTTTGACAATTTTAATTGAAAACAAACAAAAATAGCTTCTAAGCAAAGAGCAGTTTGAAGCAATAATTTTGCTAGGACTGTCTGGGAGTGGTCTGAGTGGGAATGGGAAAACTGAAAACTAGGTGCTATTGGTCTATTAATTAATTTACCGCCAAAACTCCATCGAACCAAAACAGGCTGAAATTTCAGGCGGTATTTTCACAATATTATTCGAACCTCAGTGTGAAAATATATATAAAACACAGGAAAATCACTTTTTTGCCCCTGCACTGGGCTTTTAACTGCTCAGAGCGGCTTCATTCACCTTGCTTTCATGAGACTGTTTCTAATTATGTATGATAAAACTTTGTGTCACTGTATGCCACTGCATGGTTGGAGATTGACGTGACATTCATACAAATGAGGGATGTGAATTAGATTTTCTGCATCTAGTGGTTGCTCCCAATTGAGCCATGTTAATGTAATTCTCCTCCTGGACCTACAACATATAAATGAGGCCTATTCAGAAAACCAGGACTTTTATCCAAGCTCTGTGTCACGATGTTCGTAGTAATGGTCGGACCTAGACTCAGCTCGAAATGAGTCCCACATACTTTATTATTAGTGAAACTTAACAAAACAAAACCATAAACAATAAGCGAACAAACCGTGACTACTGAGGTGCTATGTGCACTAACTCCAAACATAAACAATATCCCATAACCCACAGGTGGAAAAAATGCTACTTTAAGTATGATCCCCAATTAGAGACAACAATAGCCAGCTGCCTCTAATTGGGAATCATACCAAAACCCAAACATAGAAAATATGAACTAGATTAACACCCCTAGTCACACCCTGACCTACTCTACCATAGAAAATAAAGGCTTTCTATGGTCAGGATGTGGATATGGATATTAATAGAATATGAAGCTTCTTGACTTCAAGTTACTGATGGAACCTGACTGGATAGTTGGCCACATCCTATTTTGTGTTCAGCCAGTCAACCATTTCTCCAAAACAATGGAAAATAGCTGTCTCTCAGAGAAGATTGTTTATGGCAGCGTGAAGTAAATAAAACTGCCCTCACGGTACAAAAACAAAAGTACTGAAGCTGAACCAAGAGCTATGCCTGGACTGCAGCGGTCTTTTCAAAATGTAGGCCATCTGAAATGATTCTGTGCAGCCTGCATGCCCCAAAGAAGTAGCATTCATGATGAAAGCCTTGCTTTTATGTCCAGTTTCAGTCATTCCTCACTTCTCACCTTTTTATTTTTATTTCACAATAACATGAGTGCATGACATGGTGGATGGTATGGACTGTGACAGATGTGATCAAGATGGCGCCTGTGCAAGATGGAGCCGACAAGATGGAGCCTCACTTCAGGTCCTATGCAGTTATTTGTTTTTTTATGTATTATTTCTTACATTGTTAGCCCAGAAAATCTCAAGTGTTATTACATACAGCCGGGAAGAACTATTGGATAAAAAAAAAGCCATCCACCGCTTCCGAGCATATTACTTGCCAATGTCCAATCTGTAAATATCAAGGTGGACGAAATTAGGGCACGCGTTGCCTTCCAGAGAGACAGAGATTGTAATATTCCCTGTTTCACGGAAACATGGCTCACTCGGGATATGTTGTCAGTTGGTACAGCCACCTGGTTTCTTCATGCATCGCACCAACAGAAACAAACATCTCTCTGGTAAGAATAAGGATGGGGGTGTATGCCTTATGATTAACGACTCATGGTGTAATCACAATACAGGAACTCAAGTCCCTTTGTTCACCTGACCTAGAATTCCTTACAATCAATTGCCGACCACATTATCTTCCAAGAGAATTCTCTTCGATTATAGTAACAACTGCCCCCCCCCCCCCCCCCCCCCCCCCCCCCCCCCCCCCCCCCCCCCCCCCTATGTAAACTGGAAACCATACATCCTGAGGCTGCATTTATTGTAGCTGGGGATTTTAACAAAGGTAACCTGCGAACAGAACTTTCTCAATTCTATCAGCATATCGAATGTGCGACACGAGCTGTTAGCATTCCGGATCATTGCAACTCTAACTTCCGCAATGTATACAAAGCCCTACCCCGCCTTGCCTTTTGCAAACCTGAACATGACTCTATTTTGTTGCTTCCAGTCTATAGACAGAAACTAAAACAAGAAACGCCCATGCTCAGGTCCATCCAACGCTGGTCTGACCAATCGTATTCCACGCTTCAAGATTGCTTCGATCACGTGGACTGGCGTATGTTCCGGATAGCCTCAGACAATAACATTGATGATGCATATGCTGACTCGGTGAGCGAGTTTGTTAGCAAGTGCATCGGAGATGTCGTACCCACTGTGACTATTTTCCTAACCAGAAACCGTGGATGGATGGCAGCATTCACCCAAAACTGAAAGCAAGGCGACTGGAAACATGACCGAATACAAACAGTACAGTTATTCCCTCTGCAAGGCAATCAAACAAGCAAAGCGTAGAGACAAAATAGAGTCGCAATTCAACGGCTCAAACATGAGACGTATGTGGCAGTGTCTACAGTCAGTCACGGATTATGAAAAGAAAACCAGCCCCGTCACAGACATCGACATCTTGCTCCCAGACAAACTAAACAACTTCTTTGCTCGCTTTGTGGACAATACAGTGCCACTGACATGCCCCACTACCAAAGCCTGTGGGCTCTCCTTCTCCATGGCCAACGTGAGTAAAACATTTAAACATGTTAACCCTCGCAAGTCTGCCGGCCCAGATGGCATCCCTAGCTGTGTCCTCAGAGCATGCGCAGACCAGCTGGCTGGTGTGTTTACGGACATATTCAATCAATCCCTTTCCCAGTCTGCTGTCCCCACATGCTTCAAGATGGCCACCATTGTTCTTGTTCCCAAGAAAGCTAAGGTAACTGAGCTAAACGACTATCGCCCCATTGCACTCACTTCTGTAATCATGAAGTGCTTTGAGAGACTAGTCAAGGATAATATCACCTCCACCCTACCTGATACTCCAGACCCACTCCAATTTGCTTACCACCCCAATAGGTCCACTGACGATGCAATTGCCATCACACTGCCCTATCCCTTCTGGACAAGAGGAATACCTATGTTAGAATGCTGTTCATTGACTACAGCTCAACATTTAACACCATAGTACCCTCCAAACTCGTCATTAAGCTCGAGACCATGGGTCTCAACACCGCCCTGTGCAACTGGGTCCTGGACTTTCTGACGGGCGGCCCCCAGGTGGTGAAGGTAGGAAACAACATCTCCACCTCACTGATCCTCAACACTGGGGCCCCACAAGGGTGCATTCTCAGCCCTTTCCTGTACTCCCTCTTCACCCACGACTGCATGGCCATAAACGCTTCCAACTCAATCATCAAGTTTGCAGACGACACTACAGTGGTAGGCTTGATTACCAACAATGACGAGACAGCCTACAGGGAGAATTGAGGGCCCTCGGAGTGTGGTGTCAGGAAAATAACCTCTCACTCAACGTCAACAAAACAAAGGAGATGATTGTGGACTTCAGGAAACAGCAGAGGGAACACCCCACTATCCACATCGATGGGACAGTAGTGGAGAAGGGGGGAAGTTTTAAGTTCATCGGCCTACACCTCACAGACAAACTGAAATGGTCCAGCATGGTGAAGAAGGCGCAACGGCGCCTCTTAAACCCCAGGAGGCTGAATAAATTTGGCTTGTCACCCAAAACCCTCACAAACCTTTACAGATGCACAATCGAGAGCATCCTGTTGGGCTGTATCACCACCTGGTATGGCAACCGCAAGGCTCTCCAGAGGGTGGTGCGGTCTGCACAACGCCTCACCAGGGGCAAACTACCTGCCCTCCAGGACACCTACAGCACCCGATGTCACAGGCAGGCCAAAAAGATAATCAAGGACAAGAACCACCTGAGCCACTGCCTGTTCATCCCGCTATCATCCAGAAGGTGAGGTCAGTACAGGTGCATCAAAGCTGGGACCAAGAGACTGAAAAACAGCTTCTATCTCAAGGCCATCAGAATGTTAAACAGCCATCACTAACATAGAGGCTGCTGCCAACATACAGACTCAAACCTCTGGCCACTTTAATAAATGTACTTAATACTGGTATCACTAGTCACTTTAAATAACCCCACTTTAATAATGTTTACATATCCTACATTACTTATCTCATATGTATATACTGTATTCTATACCATCTACTGTATCTTGTCTATGCCGCTTGGCCATCGCTCATCCATATATTTATATGTACATATTCTTATTCATCCCTTCACATTTGTGTGTACAAGGTAGTAGTTGTGAATTTGTTAGATTACTTGTTAGATATTACTGCATTGTCGGAACCAGAAGCACAAGCATTTCGCTACACTCGCATTAACATCTGCTAACCATGTGTATGTGACCAATACATTTTGATTCAAAAGACCTCTATTTTCTATCTCCATCAAAGCCACCATTGTGTAGACCTCAAGGATTTGTATTAGCTGTGACTGAGGAACCTGCTGCCACTTCAGGCAGAGCAGAGGTTAAGATCCCTCAGCTCAGCTGCCTTCCTGCTTTGTTCCATGTTTACGCTTTGAAAGTCACTTTTGCATGAGAATAACCCTAGGGTCAGGCCTCACCTGCAGTTGTTATGCTTTGTTTACTCCACTATCATTATCATCCACACCAACCACCAGCCTTTTCCTGCTGGGGTAATCAGACAATAAACACAGTGAGCAACAGCACAGACACTTCTTCTCCTCATCTCATTAAGCAGTTATTTTCCTTTGTTGCAATCTAATTAGAAAACAATCAAATGCGGGGCTTTCAGAGACAATTACGTCTTCCTCTATTGCATAATGTGCAATAAGCTGTGGATGATGAATGGGGAGCAGGTAGCATTACTTTAAGGGAGACAGGTAGTTTAGCTTAGTTTCCTTTAGCTCAGAGGGGGCGAGACAGAGGCCATGAATTGTTTATTTGAGATGTTTTCAGGTTGCATCACAGCACAACATGTACATGCCAACATTAATTAATTTATTTATTGCGATTTTTATTTTATTTTACAAACACCATTGACTCATTCAATACCCACCTCACTCTCATCACGGTTAGATGGACAACTGGCTAGTCATTCACTGGCCATAGGGAACTCTTCTCTGCACACTGCCAACCAGTCCAGGCCAGGGTGATCCCAATGCAGATGAGTGTGCCTGCAGAATGAATGTCGCATGTGAGCAGAGCAGCAGTAGCGGCTGAAATATTGTAAAGAGGCCAACAGATTTTAGTGGATTTAAAAATGATCCTCTTAGAAGGCCTGTAAAGCCCGGTATTTCCACCGACATGCAGGCAATGCGTGCTGAATCACTGAATCTAACCACACAGGCTCTGACTGGGGAGAGAGTGATGGAGAAAGAGAGGGAGGGCAGGACATGCTGCTCAATCTCTCCTCACAAAGCTTAGCTTCCAGGAACTCCCTACAAGATGCAGGCAGGTTAGGATCAGAGGTGTGGCATTACATGATAGTCTGAAGAAAGGATTCTCTAATTGAAGTGTTAAACATTAATTTTAGGATTATGGTCATTCCGTATTCAGTTAGTGTCTATGCATATAATGTACTGTATAAAGCCAAGAAATTAGCATAACCAGCTTGAGGCAGTTTACATTGCTCTTTCTCACTTCTCACAAAACATGTGTTTATTTTGTGTAAAAAATGTCACTGCTGCTATGAAATACTTGGGAGAACCATGATGGCTAAGTTGGTAGAGCATGGCGCTTGCACCGCTAGGATTGTGGGTTTGAGTCCTAGAGCCACCCACAAGTAAAACATATGCATGCATGACTGTAAGTTGATTAGGATAAAAATGTCTGCCAAATAACATTATTATACTAAATGCTAGACGCAGCTAACATTATTAAAGGTGTGGGTACATCCGAGGTTTAGCCATGCATCAGAACGTACAACACACTCTGTGGTGATTTCACTGAGTTGCAATATGTCACAGTGTAGCCAATAGCCATCTGACTGCATGGGCAATCTTGACAGGCTACAGATTCAGCTACCATAACGCCAGAGGCAAGCTGATCCCAGAGGGAGGAGAGAGTATTGATCAGGAACAATCAGCAGTTGGCTACATGTAATGGCTGACTGACACAAAAAGAAGCAGTGTCAGTAAATCAAGGCACTGTTACTGTACACTGGGATTGATTGATTCACCTCAAGTGTTTAGAGAATGTCTGGCTGCGTTCCTCTGTTATGTACTGTATTATGTATAGATTTATTATTGACTCTGCTGTGTAGTAAATCGTGCAATCATTTCAGATGTGTATGTTATTGTTTATTGGAAACTCTGTGTCACAGTCGGATGGGCTTCAGATTAGAATTTCTGTCCTGCCAAAGTGGGATGTCGTAGGAAGGTAAATGTACAGTAAAAAAGACTGGCTGTGATAATTATGATTATGATAATTATTTGTATTTAACACTGATGATACTTTACTGTCCAATGTAAATGCTGCAATCAATTGGATTTATTCCATATCCTCTCATTAATGGATGTAACCTAACTGACATGGCATGTTTTAATTAAGGCTGAGAGATTTTATTTGGCAATAGATTTGTTCAGACTAGCGCTGTAGCTATGCGTGCTAATGGTCCTTTTGCCGTTCTCTGCCCTTTCTAAGTCTCTAAGAGAGAAGTGCCAGATTGTTCCCTCTCTGCCTGGCTGTTGCCTGGCATGCTAATGTTAGAGAAGGGTAGCATGTGTATCTTAGCAGTGTTGTTCCCTGGCATCCCTCCACCACTTGTCAGTGCCAGTGTCATAACGTCATAGTGACGGCGCTTTTCACAACATATCTCACCTTTCCTGCAGGGTCAGCAGGGTCAGCTCCAGGTACCAGGCAGAACCATTAGCGGATATCCATACAGCAGTAAGAAAAACAGCATGTTATCTTGGCAAGACCTGCTTTTCTACAGTAATAAATGCAGTATGTTAACTTGGTAAGACCTCATCAAATAACAGCTTGTTTTGGCAGAGGAAAGTTTCATTTTAGCACCACATAATAGAGGGAGTAAAGATACATAAAATGAGACTTTATTAGGGGTTTAGAGTTGTTAGAGGTATTAGATGTGCGTAAGATATTGAGCAAGTATGTTCAAGAAACCTCGCAAATCACATCATATGTCAAACATTTTCATACTTGTCTTTGACAAAGATCTGTTTTGAAAGAAATGGAAGGAGACTAGGTACCAAGCACACACTGACCTGGAAGACACTAGCTTAATTGTTACCAGTCATATGAGTATGACGTTGTCCAGCTTGCTATGTACAGTATAGACTTGTGTTTGACTCTCTCTCTGCCTACCACTACCCCGTCAATTGCACCCTGCGCGGGTAGTAGCATTCTGTGCCCTTGGCCACAGACATGGTATAATCTGACCTTGTACTGTCTCTCCTCTCTTTTCCTGCCCAAGCATTAAAAGTGGACTTCAATCCTTTTATGTAACAACTCTGTGATTCCATCTCACTTCCACTCCACTGGAACTAGATCTATCTATCTAACCGCCAGCCGCTCTTACTTTAACCACTATTCCACTCATCAACATCCTGGGCAGTTTACTTTATGAGAAAATAAAATTGTTTGGGTCAATTTATCATATCTGACCAAATGCTTAAACTTTAGAGTTTGATGGGTAATTTAGTTGTATTGATAAATGTGGACTGATATATAACTGCAGTGTCCTAAGTTAGATATTTTTGAAATGCCACACAGTAAGATCTTATTATCAAATGCCAATAAAGGTTCAATTAAATACATGAACAACTTTGATAAGGTTACAGTTCTGAGGAGTGTTACACTACATCAAAACATTGGGGGCTCACAGAGATAGTGTTTCAGTCTATCTATTGGGTTAATTAAAGGCAAGCTTCGTCATACATCATACTAACTGTTACAGGCCTATTTCAATTTTGCCCGGTTTATCAAAAGTGTTGGAAAAACGTGTCAATAATCAACTGACTGGCTTTCTTGATGTCTATAGTATTCTCTCTGGTATGCAATCTGGTTTCCGCTCAGGTTATGGGTGTGATACTGCAACCTTAAAAGGTCCGAAATGATGTCAACATTGCCCTTGATTCTAAGCAATGTTGTGCTGCTATTTTTATTGACTTGGCCAAAGTTTTGATACAGTAGACCATTGCATTCTTCTGGGCCGGCTAAGGAGTATTGGTGTCTCTGAGGGGTCTTTGGCCTGGTTTGCTAACTACCTCTCTCAAAGAGTGCAGTGTATGAAGTCAGATCATCTGCTTTCTCAGCCATTGCCTGTCACCAAGGGAGTACCCCAAGACTCGATCCTAGGCCCCACACTCTTCTCAATTTACATCAACAACAGAGCTCAGGAAGTAGGAAGCTTTCTCATCCATTCATATGCATATGATACAGTCTTATACTCAGCTAGCCCTTCCCCGGATGTTGTGTTAAACGCTCTACAACAAAGCTGTCTCAGTGTCCAACAAGCTTTCTCTGCCTTTAACCTTGTTCTCAACACCTCCAAAAAAAAGGGCATGTGGTTTGGTAAGAAGAATGCCCTTTTCCCCACCAGTGGGATTACTACCTCTGAGGGTTTAGAGCTTGAGGTAGTCACCTCAAACAAGTACTTGGGAGTATGGCTAGACGTTACACTGTCCTTCTCTCAGCACATATCAAAGCTGTAGGCTAAGGTTAAATCTAGACTTGGTTTCCTCTATCGTAATCACTCCTCTTTCACCCCAGCTGCCAAACTAACCCTGATTCAGATGACCATCCTACCCATGCTAGATTACAGAGACATAATTTATAGATCGACAGGTAAGGGTGCTCTCGAGCGGCTAGATTTACTTTCCCATTCGGCCATCATACTTGCCACAAATGCTCCTTATAGGACACATCACTGCACTCTATACTCTTCTGTAAATTGGTCATCTCTGTATACCCATCGCAAGACCCACTGGTTGACGCTTATTTATAAAATCCTCATAGGCCACCCTCCCCCCTATATGAGATACCAACTGCAGTCCTCACCCTCCACATACAACAACTGTTCTGCCAGTCACATTCTGTTAAAGGTTGCTCCTTTTTTCAGTTTGTTGCAGCTCGCGACTGAAACTAGCTGCAAAAAACACTCAAATTGGAGAGTTTTATCTCAATCTCTTCATTCAAAGACTCAATCAAGGACACTCTTACTGACAGTTGTGGCTGCTTCACGTGATGTATTGTTGTCTCTGCCTTGCCCTTTGTGCTGTTGTCTGTGTCAAATAATGTTTACACCCTGTTTTGTGCTGCTGCCATGTTGTGTTTCTGCCATGTTGTTGTCATGTTGTGTTGCTACCATGCTGTTGTTGTCATGTTGTGTTGCTACTATGCTGTGTTGTCATGTGTTGCTGTTATGCTATGTGGTTGTCTTAGGTCTCTCTTTATGTAGTGTTGTGGTGTCTCTCTTGTTGTGATGTGCATTTGTAAAATGTTCTTAGTTTTTTATCCCAGCCCGTCCCCGCAGGAGGCCTTTTGCCTTTTGGTAGGCCGTCATTGTAAATAAGAACTTGTTCTTAAATGACTTGCCTAGTTAAATAAATAAAAAATAACTTTCCATATAAACATGCCATACAAAAGGAAGCGTTACTCTGTACATACAGTGGGGAGAACAATTATTTGATTACCTGCAAAATCGGCAGTGTTTCCTACTTACAAAGCATGTAGAGGTCTGTAATTTTTATCATAGGTACACTTCAACTGTGAGTAATTAATTTGCATTTTATTGCATGACATAAGTATTTGATCACCTACCAACCAGTAAGAATTCCGGCTCTCACAGACCTGTTAGTTTTTCTTTAAGAAGCCCTCCTGTTCTCCACTCATTACCTGTATTAACTGCACCTGTTTGAACTCGTTACCTGTATAAAATACATCTGTCCACACACTCAATCAAACAGACTCCAACCTCTCCACAATGGCCAAGACCAGAGAGCTGTGTAAGGACATCAGGGATAAATTGTAGACCTGCACAAGGCTGGCATGGGCTACAGGATAATAGGCAAGCAGCTTGGTGAGAAGGAAACAACTGTTGGCGCAATTATTAGAAAATGGAAGAAGTTCAAGATGACGGTCAATCACCCTCGGTCTGGGGCTCCATGCAAGATCTCACCTCGTGGGGCATCAATGATCATGAGGAAGGTGAGGGATCAGCCCAGAACTACACGGCAGGACCTGGTCAATGATCTGAAGAGAGCTGGGACCACAATGATCTGAAGAGAGCTGGGACCACAGAAAACCATTAATAACACACTACGCCGTCATGGATTAAAATCCTGCAGCGCACGCAAGGTCCCCCTGCTCAAGCCAGCACATGTCCTGGCCCATCTGAACTTTGCCAATCTGGATGATCCAGAGGAGGAATGGGAGAAGGTCATGTGGTCTGATGAGATAAAAATAGAGCTTTTTGGTCTAAACTCCACTTGTTGTGTTTGGAGGAAGAAGAAGGATGAGTACAACCCCAAGAACACCATCCCAACCGTGAAGCATGGAGGTGGAAACATCATTCTTTGGGGATGCTCTTCTGCAAAGGGGACAGGATGACTGCACCGTATTGAGGGGAGGATGGATGGGGCCATGTATCGTGAGATCTTGGCCAACAACCTCCTTCCCTCAGTAAGAGCATTGAAGATGGGTCGTGGCTGGGTCTTCCAGCATGACAACGACCCGAAACACACAGCCAGGGCAACTAAGGAGTGGCTCCGTAAGAAGCATCTCAAGGTCCTGGAGTGGCCTAGCCAGTCTCCAGACCTGAACCCAATAGAAAATCTTTGGAGGGAGCTGAAAGTTCCTATTGCCCAGCGACAGCCCCAAAATCTGAAGGATCTGAAGGTCTGTATGGAGGAGTGGGCCAAAATCCCTGCTGCAGTGTATGCAAACTTGGTCAAGAACTACAGGAAATGTATGATCTCTGTAATTGCAAACAAAGGTTTCTGTACCAAATATTAAGTTCTGCTTTTCTGATGTATCAAATACTTATGTCATGCAATAAAATGCTAATTAATTACTTAAAAATCATACAATGCGATTTTCTGGATTTTTGTTTTAGATTCCGTCTCTCACAGTTGAAGTGTACCTATGATAAAAATTACAGACCTCTACATGCTTTGTAAGTAGGAAAACCTGCAAAATCGGCAGTGTATCAAATACTTGTTCTCCACACTGTATAGGATAGCTCGAGATAGAGGGCTGATGTAGATTGAGGACCAAGTTTGGATGTTGTGGTTAGGGCTGTTACGGTGACCATATTACCTCCACACTGGCGGTCACAAGCCGTTTAGTTCAGGTAATTAGGCTTCTCCGAGCTCTGATGCTGCTGATGGTCATTACTAGCCTACCAAAACCTGCTAACAGCCTGGTACTCAGCACTATATTGTCCCTCTAATCACTCTGACATCAATGCAAATGTTATCGAAAATCTAATCAAACACTTCATGAGAGCCCATGAGCTCATGTTGTGCAACATTTCTATAGGCTATGTAATAGGCGTAAGAAAACAGAGTGATGGCCTCTATTAAAAAGAGAATCCCATCAGCTTTCTTTAAGCTAGGCCTACTATATGTTGATTTATAAACTTTCCAAATATTAAGCACATTGCTTCTCTTTAGAAACAGGAGTATAGCCTAACTGGCTGCCATTTAAAGGAACCACGATGTCACGTGTGCTCCCTCTCCGGTCTCTAAGTCACCAGGCTGCTTGTTATTGCGCTTAGGTTGGAGTCATTAAAACTTATTTATCAACCACTCTGCAAATTTCTTGTTAACAAACTATAGTTTTGGCAAGTTGGTTAGGACATCTACTTTGTGCATGACACAAGTCCTTTTTCCAACAATTGCTTACAGACAGATTATTTCATTTATAATTCACTGTATCACAATTTCAGTGGGTCAGAAGTTTACATATACTAAGTTGACTGTGCCTTTATACAGCTTGGAAAATTCCAGAAAATTATGTCATGGCTTAGAAGCTTCTGATAGGCTAATTGACATCATTTGAGTCAATTGAAGTTGTACCTGTGGATGTATTTCAGCCAAGACCTCAGAATAAAATTGTAGGCCTCCACAAGTCTGGTTCAGCCTTGGGAGCAATTTCCAAACGCCTGAAGGTACCACGTTCATCTGTACAAACAATAGTACACAAGTATAAACACCATGGGACCACACAGCCGTCATACTGCTCAGGAATAGACACGTTCTGTCTCCTAGAGATGAACGTACTTTGGTGCGAAAAGTGCAAATCAATCCCAGAACAACAGCAAAGGACCTTGTGAAGATGCTGGAGGAAACAGGTACAAAAGTATCTATATCCACAGTAAAACGAGTCCTATATCGACATCACCTGAAAGGCCACTCAACAAGGAAGAAGCCACTGATCCAAAACCACCATAAAAAAGCACGACTACGGTTTGCAACTGCACATGGGGACAAATATTGTTATTTTTGGAGAAATGTCCTCTGGTCTGATGAAACAAAAATAGAACTGTTTGGCCATAATGACCATCGTTATGTTTGGAGGAAAAAGGGGGAGGCTTGCAAGCCGAAGAACACCATCCCAACCGTGAAGCACGGGGGTGGCTGCATCATGTTGTGGGGGTGCTTTGCTGCAGGAGGGACTGGTGCATTTCACAAAATAGATGGCATCATGAGGTAAGAAAATTACGTGGATATATTGAAGCAACATCTCAAGTCATCAGTCAGGAAGTTAAAGCTTGGTCGTAAATGGGTCTTCCAAATAGACAATGACCCCAAGCATACTTCCAAAGTTGTGGCAAAATGGCTTAAGGACAACAAAGTCAAGGTATTGGAGTGGCCATCACAAAGCCCTGAAAAAGCGTGCGCGAGCAAGGAGGCCTACAAACCTGACTCAGTTACACCAGCTCTGTCAGGAGGAATGGGCCAAAATTCACACAACTTATGGAAGGCTACCCGAATCGTTTGACCCAAGTTAAACAATTTGAAGGCAATGCTACCAAATAGTAATTGAGTGTATGTAAACTTCTGACCCACTGGGAATGTGATGAAAGAAATAAAGCTGAAATAAATTATTCTCTCTACTATTATTCTGACATTTCACATTCTTAAAATAAAGTGGTGATCCAACTGACCTAAGACAGGGAATTTTTACTTGGATTAAATGTCAGGAATTGTGAAAAACTGAGTTTAGACGTATTTGGCTAAGGTGTATTTAAACCTCCGACTTCAACTGCATATATGTCACTCCCTTTGGTTCTTTCCCCAGGCGTTATTGTTTCTGTTCCTGTGTCATGTCTGTGCATTTTTCGTGTTTCTTATTTTGTAGAATTTATTAAGACACTCACTCCCTGAACTTGCTTCCCGACTCTCAGGGCACATCGTTACACACGGGAAACGCGTCTCCCGTTCTGTACGGGGTGCATAACTGGTGGCAGGGAAGTCAGAGGGTTAAATACACAACAATTAATGAGGGAAATGAACACCAGGTGTGTAGGAAAACAAAACAAAACAAATGGAAAATGAAAAGTGGAACGACGATGGCTAGAAGATCGGCGACGCTGACCGCCGAATGCAGCCCGAACATGGAGAGGAACCGACTTCAGTGGAAGTCGTGACACGTTCGCTATTTAAGTGCATAGATAACATGTATTTTTCCCCCTGCTTCGAGACATGTGCTTGATAATGGTCCATTCTAAATAAATACAAATTCACACATATATTATTTAGTATATGTAAAGACCAGCATAAATCAAGAATAGTCTAATGGTGTAATGATGGGTTAGTGATTCGGAAGCAGGTACAGGTGTAACGTTTTAATAAAACCACAAAACCAAGAACACAATAACGCCAAGACAAGAACAATACCAACTGGTGAGTGAACCTGGGAGATTGACATATAAATGGGAGGAAAATATGAAAGTAATGGAGTCCAGATGTGAATCATAGTGATTCACAGGTGCGCGTAATGATGAGTGCCAGGTGTGCGTAATGATGAATCCCAGGTGGTTAGTACTCTGGCGACGTTGTACGCCGGAGGGGAGGAGCAGGAGCAGACGTGACAGATGGGTGACAGTATTAGACTTGTGAATGGTATATTATCACTTGTGAATGATGTCCAGCTTAAGGCAAGAAACAGTGCATGCCTTATTTTGCAACTTTTTCTAATCATAGTCACACACCTCATATAGCCTAGACCATAGGCCTATATGTTTTGATAAGGTTTGTATCGCAACTAAAGTGGCCAAATAACTTCTTAAAATGAAGCACATTCATCTGATTGACAATGGGTGTAGAGCCTAACTGGCATACAGTACATACTGTACACAGTGTGTGAGTTTCAAGTTTGGGGAAGAACATTTTCACCTAATTCGAGACACCTTTATAATAAAAGCATTACATGCATAATTGCATTTGTGGTCACTTTTGAGAATGGTGTTTTCTGGCTAATGGAACACTGCCGTGTGCGCATTGGTGTGTCTATAATGTGAAGAAATAGCCTAATAGTTTACCAACATTTTAAACTAAACGTTCTGATCTGTTGCGTCAGGGTCAGTGCTTAAAGAAGTTGTTTTGATGCTAGTGGTTTTTATCATTTGGAATCTATCTTATCTTATCTAATCTATCGTATCCCACAACTGTCCCAGACTATGTTTAGAATATTTATTTCTCGTACAGAATAAAATAGGTCAACTTTTGTACTATGGCGGATAGTAGATTGACATAGATTAGTGCTTTTGCTGTTTGTTAGGCCTACTCATCTCATTGGCTGATGAAAAGTAAATGTGGACAGTTTTTCCAATATGTTCAATATGCACCTCGGAATTGGATAAGGACATGCGCGCAGTTGCATCCCAGATGTGTCGGTCTTCACTTGTAGCTTGTGAGAAAGACCCGATCACGTGACAGATAGCCATTGAAGTGAGATGTGCTTCGGCACGCGGCCGGGAGAAGGGACTTATAATTGTTATATTCAGCCCAAGGGCACAATGGCCACTGGCTGCAAAAGGCATGGATTATTTTAGGGGGCATTACAGCCACACAAAGGGGATGCAGCCAGGAAATGTGAGGCCTTATCAAGTGTTTGTCAAATTGTGAATGAGAGACTGATGAAGTGTGTACAGCCTGTACAAAAAAAACTAAGCAGAGCTCATGCATTTCATGTGACTTTTTTCAAATCATCATTAGAGACGCATTATGCAGCCTTAGAATGTATTAAAAATCACACCATATAGCCCAACAAATCTTGTCTGCTAAATTAATTGTGTAGCCCATAGTCATATGGCATAGCCAGATCAGGGCCTAACATAACGACAACTCAGAGTATTCTATTCTGTTCTTCTGAAATAGACTACATTTTCTTCATATCATGTTTTTTTTTTGACTTGTCTGAAATAAATAATGGATTTATTGTGATGGTGCAGGCTATATTACTTGAATGTATTAGACTTATTAAAATGTAGATGTTCCAAAGGTCTGCATCAGTGGCTATGCGTTGAAGCCAGAAAATTCTAAATGTGTTTATGTTAATTAACGGTCAATTACCGTGAGACCGGCAGTTATTTGCTTGACGATCACCATCTGACAAAATATCATGACCGCCACCGCCCTAGTTGTGGTTTGAAGGCAGAGCAGATGATGTTCCATTGGTGTCAGAATAAGAGAATCCAGATCATTTTCTCTTTGAGGCATTCTCCTTATCACCACACATTCTGTTATTTTTCTCCACTCACATTCGATCCCATGACAACCTATTACAAGAGGATCTCTGAGGTATGGATCCAGCTTTGATTCATACTGTGATGGAAAAGAGCCAGCTACAGATACAGCCTGATTTATTTTCAGCCTGAAACTCATTTGTACCACACATAGGACAGTGTGTATAACCTAGTGGTCTTTAAAGCTGGCTGGCTGTTATTTAAGCCTTCTCATCATCCCATCCATGGTCATGCTACAGTAGCTGCCATGGGTTGAGCTATAGTGTGATAGATTTCATATCTTTCTACGTGATCTTCAGCAGCAGTTTAATTGTTATAATGGATCTGTAGTAAGGTTGCAAAGGATCGGAAACTTTCCGGTAAATTTCTGAAATTTTCCATGGGAAGTTAAGCCCTGGAATTTGGGGGATTTTGCTTAAATTTGTCAAAAAAAGTTAGCTTATAACAGTGAGACTTTTTTTGTGGGATACACATAAGGTAATTCTAGGTCTTGTGGCTTTTTTTGGTTAAACTATCCCCAATTCAATGGAATTGCAACCCTCTGCATGCTGATTCTCAAGATCTTGTACACTAATGAGATGCTATTGAGCCCACACTACTACACTGTCTGAGCCAAGGACTACATGCTTTCTGGTAAGTTTTGATTACAATACTGGGAGGGGTGAATGTATTTAATGTGACATACATTGTTTTTTGTTAACTAGTAAATAGTAGCCTACAGCAAAGTGTGTTTTAAATCATTTCTAACTTGTTAACAATTTATGCTATTTAGTTTTTTTCTCCCATGTGGGTTTTAGCTTGCTTGAGCCTGATAACTGAGGAGTGTTACCTGTTCACCTGTTTCCATATATGTTTCATTTTAAAACATTTATCTTACAAAGGAGTTGGTTAATCTAACTGCTTAATTATTTATCTGTACATGGAATTGTATTTTTATTTATTTTTACTCATGTTTCTCTAATCTTTACAGGAAAATGCCACGGGCACTATCTGATGTGTGGAGACATTTCACTGCAGCTAATGTAGAAGGAAAAGCGGTGTACATTTGCAAATACTGTGCCATATCATATGTGAAGAATGCAACAAAGATGCCGAATAATCTGGCCAAGTGCATAAAGTTCCCTCAGCGCTCACAACAAGCAACCTCTGACAAAATTTAATCTACTTCTATTCGAGGTGAAAATAATGAATAAGACACCTTATCGATAGCAACAGCTCCTAGAATCAGAAGTTTTTTTTTACTCAATGGAGAAACTTAGTCAGACAAATGCTGATAAATGTCTTACTCGAGCTGTGTATGCAACTGGTTTACCTCTGACGCTCACAGGCAATGTTTATTGGAATAATTATTTTTGCCCATCATACATCCTCCAACCAGACATGCTTTATCTACTCATTTGCTAGATGCAGAGATCAACAGAGTTCAAGTGAAGGTCAAGCAAATCATAGAGAAAGCAGACTGTATTGCAATCATTTCTGATGGGTGGTCGAATGTTTGTGGGCAAGGAATAATTAACTACATCATTTCCACCCCTCAACCAGTATTCTACAAAAGCACAGACTCAAGGGACAACAGACACAACAGTCTCTACATTGCATATGAACTGAAGGCAGTCATCAATGACCTTAGACCACAGAAGGTATTTGCACCGGTGACAGACAATGCTGTGAACATGAAGGCTGCTTGGTCTAAAGTGGAGGAGTCCTATCCTCACACCACACCCATTGGCTGTGCTGCTCATCCATTGAATCTGCTCCTCAAGGACATCATGGCACTGAAAACAATGGATACACTCTACAAGAGATCCAAGGAAATGGTTAGGTATGTGAAGGGTCATCAAGTTATAGCAGCAATCTACCTCACCTAGCAAAGTGAGAAGAATAAGAACATCAGATTGAAGCTGCCCAGCAACACCCGTTGGGAGGGTGTTGTCATCATGTTTGACAGTCTCCTGGAGGGGAAGGAGTCTCTCCAAGAAATGGCCATATCACAGTCTGCCGATATGGACAGCCCCATCAATAGGATCCTCCTGGATGATGTATTTTGGGAGAGAGTGGTAAGCAGCCTGAAACTCCTGAAACCTATAGCAGTAGCCATTGCACAGATTAAGGGTGACAATGCCATCCTGTCTGATGTTCAGACTCTGTTCAGACATCTGTTTGCAGATGTAAGAGAAGAAATCAGTACTGCCCTGCCCACTTCACTGTTGCTCCAAGAAGAGGAAACTGCAGTTCTGAAATACATCAAAAAGCGTGAAGACTTCTGCCTGAAGCCCATATAGACCGCAGTGTACATGTTGGACCCCAACTATGCTGGCAAGAGCATCCTGTTTGGTACAAAGATCAACAAGGCCTATGGTTTCATCACTATCGTGTCTCGCCACTTTTACCTGGATGAGGGCAAGGTTCTTGGCAGTCTGGCGAAGTACATTTCCAAGAAAAGGCTTTGGGATGGAGATGCAATATGGCAGTCGTGCCAACATATTCCATCAGCCACCTGGTGGAAGGGACTTTGTGGATCTGAGGCTCTTTCCCCTGTTGCCTCAATCATCCTCCAAATCCCACCAACATCAGCCACCTCAAAGCGCAACTGGTCCTTGTTTGGGAACACACACCAAAGCATGCAACAGGCTGACCAATTGGTTGAAAAATTGGTGGCCATCCAGGAAAATTGTAGGCTTTTTGAGCCTCAAAGCGAGCCATCTTCAACAAGGTTGGAAAGTGACAGTGAAGATGAGGCCTCGGAGTCTGATGTTCAAGCGGTGGACATTGAGGAGGTCCAGGCAGAAGACATGGAAGCCTGAGAGGAAGACAACCAAAGCTTTAGTTTCAAGGCTATCATTTAACAGATGTATGTTGAAAATGTTTTTGGGAGATACATATTGGTACAATATTCCCTTTCTTTTGTTGTTCAGTGAAATCATCCCTTGTGAAGAGTCAACTCGTTTAATTAAAGTTCAATTCGTAACTAAATTGTTATTTTTATTTCTATTGGAAGGATTTAATAATTTGCAATTATGTCTACTTTTGATGAGGTAAAAGGTTTATGTTTCTGTCTCCATATGATATGGTAAATATATCCAATGCAAGAAAACATCTACATTTAAATGGTATTAATATTAATTCCCATATATTCCTGTTAATTCCCATATATTCCCATTAATTCCCACAGAAAGTTTTCACCTCTTAATATCCCCCAAAATGTGCAACCCTAGTCTGTAGTACTTGAGCCTGCCTGGGCTGCTTCCTCTATCCAGGCCAGTAATAGTGTTACCTAATCCCCCCTCCCTTCACTGCTGTAGTCCACAGAGGGAACATTTAATTTTTCACTGTGGTCTTTTATTCTCTTGGTGTGTGTTGTGTGGTTGTGCGGGGGTTGGGGTCTCCTGCTGCACAGAGTGGGGTCACTGGAGAGCCTTGACGGGTAGTTTGTCCTTGTCCAGGGACCAGGGCAGGAGTCATCTGTTGTCATTTGGTGTTTGCCACCTTAGTCACATGAACAATGGACATTGGCAAGGAAGGAAATACACTGTGAAAAGCCAAAACAACCGGAAGAAAAATGTAAACGTTTTATACACTGGTAAGATAGTATGAAGGAGCAGTGGGAAAGGGACGAGGTAGTTTTTTCTAGCTTTTAAATGCTAGTAAAACTAAATGCATGCTCTTCAACCGATTGCTGCCCACGCCCGCCCGCCCGACTGGCATCACTACTCTGGACAGTTCTGACAACTACAAATACCTAGGTTTCTGGTTAGACTGTAAACTCTCCTTCCAGACTCACATTAAGCATCTCCAATCCAAAATTAAATCTAGAATCGGCATCCTATTTCACAACAAATCCAATTTAATTTACAAAATAGCCTCCAACACTCTACTCAGCAAACTGGATGTAGTCTATCACAGTGCCGTCGTTTTGTCACTAATGCCCCATATATTACCCACCACTGCGACCTGTATGCTCTCGTTAGCTGGCCCTCGCTACATATTCGTCGCCAAACCCACTGGCTCCAGGTCATCTATAAGTCTTTGCTTGGTAAAGCCACGCCTTATCTCAGCTCACTGGTCACCATAGCAACACCCACCCATAGCATGCGCTCCAGAAGGTATATTTCACTGGTCATCCCCAAAGCCAACACTTCCTTTGGCCGCCTTTCCTTCCAGTTCTCTGCTGCTAATGACTGGAACGAATTGTAAAAATCCCTGAAGCTGAAAATAAGTCTCTTATATCTCCCTCTCTAACTTTAAGCATCAGCTGTCAGAGCAGCTTACCGATCACTGTACCTTTATACAGCCATTCTGTAAATAGCACACCAAACTACCTCATCCCCATATTGTTATTTATCTTCTTGCTCTTTTGCACCCCAGTACTGTATGTCTACTTGCACATCATCATCTGAACATCTATCACTCCAGTGTTAATACTAAATTGTAATTATTTCGCCTCTATGGCCTATTTATTGCCTACATTTGCACACACTATACATAGATTTTTCTATTGTGTTATTGACTGTACGTTTGTTATGTGCAACTCTGTGTTGTTGTTTTTGTCGCACTGCTTTGCTTTATCTTGGCCAGGTCACAGTTGTAAATGAGAACTTGTTCTCAACTGGCCTACCTGGTTAAATAACGGTGAAATAAAAATAAATAAATAAAAGACATAATGAATGAATGTTTCCACCTGACCTTCCAATAAGTTAAGTGAGTATAAGTTAATATGTCATGTCCCAACCTTCAGATGCCCATCAGTGAGAAGACTATCCTGTAGTCATTTATGGAAAATTAGGTCTGCTTTTATGAGTTCAAAATCCATTACAACTTTTAAAATCAACTTTATCTATGATGGGCAGTTCAATCTAAAACTCAAATTAGTAGCAACATGTTCGTTTATATACCTGCTATAGAATTGATAGTGAACATATCTCACTTTGATGCCTATCTCTAATTGCTCTTGGATGTGTCTGGAGGTTGGCTCGTCCCGTACAGAACCCCTCTATGAGACAGACTAGAGGTCAGGTTGTTCTGTGTGAAAGCCATGGAGCTGACCTTCTGAAGAACTGCTGTGTCTTGACTATATTAAACACCTGAGCCGCCGGCTGCCTGGCGCAGTCACCACCCAGCTCCTATGCATTACATACACTCACTCACTCATACTGTGGGGAGACCCAGTCATTCCACTACATCTATTTCTATATCAACAGTCTATAAACAGTTCTATGTAAATGTACTTGTTTGTAAGTGATTGCTTCATATTTCATGGGGTTTTTAAATGTCTACATGCTGCAACACAAATTGCCCTTTGGGACAATACAGGTTTAGTCTTCTCTCCTATTCTCTCCTTCTCCTCTATAAATAGATTGTAGAATGTGAAGAGAGCTATTTTACTGAGTGTATTTGGTGCTGATTCTTCTCGTAGGACAGAGTTCAAAGCCCACAGGGATGTGAAGCCAGTGAAGCTGATCCGAGCCAAGTCCCAGTACCTTCCCCCTGATGAGAAGACCAGCCTGGAGACCAGCTATAGCGCCACCTACAGGGGAGAGCAGGGCAAACAGCAGCCCAACGACAACAAGGCTGTGGACAGGAGGAGGATACGCAGCCTGTACAATGAGCCCTACAAAGGGCTACAAGAGACCAAGGTGAGAACGTTTTAGATCATGTCCTATTGACTACTCCCATGGTACAGCCATAATGCAGCTAATCACCTATTCAGAACCACAGCCGTGCAGAGTGCGTTTTCAAACCCAATGTAATGACAGAATCTTTCTCTTGGAGGGCTGCTGTTCTCTTTACTGTGTATGTTGTGATGGCAAATCATATCAGTAATACTGAAGCAAACACAATATCAAACTGAGGAGTTACAGATCTTTGCAGAGTTATTTACACCTGCTGCTAATGTCTTTGGGGATGGTATATATAAATAATCTCCATCTTCCCCCATCCCCTGTGCCTAGGTTGAGAGGTCTAACAGTGCTCCCCGATCCAAACCCAAAAAGGCGGGCGCCACGGTAGCTAGTCAGGGCGGCAAACCTGTCAAGAAGGCCAAAGAGCAGAAGCAGCCGGGCAGCACAGCACTGCGGGGCACCAAGAAAACGACCTCTGAGAACCAGCCCACTGAGTCCAGGCCTGCGGTGGGGGACAAGGAGAAAAGTAAAGAGATGAACAACAAACTGGCTGAGGCAAAAGAGTAAAAATCATTTAGCACTACTTTTTATTCTTCTTTGGGGAAAGAACACGAAGGCTGCAAAATTAATTAGAAGTTCTCATCCCTTTTATGTTTTGTCTCTCTCCCTCTCTCTCGTCTCTCTCTAACTCTCTTTCTCTCTCTTCTCTCTGCCTCTTGGCTAAATTAGATGTAGTTACAGTAAATGTCAGGGTTGTGACATGACATGTCGTTGCTTCCCCGCCTCACATTACATTAGATCACCGTAGTAACAAGGGGGCGTGTTCATCCGCTTCCTCTGCTCCCCGATGCCACCCTCCACCCCCCTCTCTCCATCTCAAGGTTACCATGGCTACCGGCTGCCTGGTTAGCCAATGAATGGCACGTGCTATTGTTGCATGAGCCCACCGACTAGCAAGCCTGTGTGGTTGGCTTCCATCTTCCAACTGAACAGATTGCTTTGTTGAGTTTATCAAGGATTTTTGGGAATGAGAAGACCATGAAAATTGGCTCAGTGACTGGACTCGATTTCTGTAGCTGTAACTTTCAAATGTATGCAAAGATACATTTATAAATGTATGCATAGACACATTAGATACTCATCTAGGATAACGGTCTGAAAATCTTTGATAAATATGCAGCTTTGAGTGTATCGATCCATGGCTGAGTTTGTGCCTGCTCTTTATTTCCTGAATGCTGTTTTCAGATTGGCATTACTAAGATGCTTTGTTCAACTTTGCCATCATTCCTGAATGCAATGTCTAATTTTGTAAACCTAATAACTATGTTGATTGTGGATGATGTGGGAATGGTTTTGAACAAATAATTGTCAGGACAGCATTTACAACGTCATACGCTCTCATTCAAATTGTTCTCTCTCTTTGCAGTCAAATTCATTCATCAAGGTATTTTAGAGGTCAGACAAGGCTGTCTTGTTTCAGCAACCTTGTTGCCAAGCTGGGAGCCATCTGGGTTACTGTAACGTGATTATTATGCATTACTAGACCAGTCATTTGCACAGCAGATGAGAATTCCCACTGAATAAAATGTTACTATCATGCAATTATAATTACATTCAGCATTTATAAAAAAAACGCCATTACATTTCACTGAGTCACGATAGGAATTTGATATTGTGGCTCTATGGTCTTTAGCTATGCTTTCACCCAGCCAATATACACTCTATGTGCTATAGCTAGGACACACACACACACACAGAGTCATGGTTGACTGGAACCAACATGATTATTTAGGCCCCTATGGCACTAGCAGATGAGAGAAGCCAACAACAATATTCACATCCCAGAGGTCTAAAGAGGTGCATGGCTTGATGTGATACGAGTTAAAACTCTTTCTCTCTTTCAGCAGATTCATGGTTTTATAATTATATGTTATTTATTGTTTTATTTATTCATCTATTTATTTGGGTATAAAACACTAGTTACTTCTGCTAATACCATTATTGTAACATACCCCCAAAAACGTGTCTGCGATGTTATGGTAAGTTGAATGCTGGCCGTTTGGAATGTTTATATTTCTGGACTTATTGTTTCTGTCTTTGTTTTTGGTTTATGCATGCTGTGTCTCTATGTTTCTGTCTAGCATGGGCCTCAAACAACTGGCCTCTTCCCTGGACCAGGGGTGGGTGGGTGGGTGGGTGTGTGTGTGTGTGTGTGTGTGTGTGTGTGTGTGTGTGTGTGTGTGTGTGTGTGTGTGTGTGTGTGTGTGTGTGTGTGTGTGTGTGTGTGTGTGTGTGTGTGTGTGTGTGTGTGTGGATTTCATTAGATTGAGAAGATTACGTGTAGATGTCAAGATTATATTAAACACATTCAACTCCAAATATATCTCTCCTCTGCTGCCTTCTATGGCAATCTAAATATAGTAGGCATAGGCTACCAATGTAGAACGACTTGATTGAATTAGGACAAGCAGCGAAACTACATTTTATAGTTGGTTTACATTTGTATCATACTTCTGCATATGTATGCAGTTTCTTGAATGGGGTATATTGAGGGAGCAAGGAAAATTATCTGTATTACAAACATAAACCTCATTATGTCAAAATGAATCAGGTTTGTATTGGTTGTATAGTGCCAGTAGAGCTCTATTGGCTACTACACATGTCTACTTGTGTCTTAGCAGACAGTAGTAAAGACCAGAACAGCGTTTCAGACTCCTGGGATGGCGTAGACCACAATAGGGCAGTGCATTGTGCTGTGCAGGACTTGCTTGTCATGGGCCACCCCACACTCCCCAGTCTCTCTCTTGTGTTGTTGTCATCTGTTGTGCTAGTCAGAGCCCCCTGGCTCCCTCCCCTCCATTTTGAATACTGGAGTGTGTTGTCTCTCCATTTGCCATGGTGGTGTCTTGAGTTAGTATGTCACAATGAACCACCATGCCATATTCCGCTTAGACTGAGCATGTGCCCACGGAGCGGAGGGTGAGGGCCATCTCATTAGCATTTTGCAGCCTTTGGTTAGGGAGGGGGGTCTTTCTCTCGTAGCACAGGAAGGGGTGTCGGGAGGGTCATACATGTAAAGTGCTGACACACAGCACACCCGGTGCTATCGATCTTTAATCGAAGCATTAGAAACAAAAAAAGAATAGAAAAGAACCATGGTACAAAGAAGTTACAGAATGTATTGGACACAAATATTTTACTGTGACGTGCTTGTGTTTCTCTCTGCTTGCTCCTATTTACTGAAATATTATGAATAAATGCAAAAGCAGAAAAAGCTGTGTCCTCTTGGTTCTTTATGTTGAAACGTATGGAGGAGGAGGAGGGTGAAAGAACAGTGGTTGCAGGTATTTGTTGAATTGTTTTTGTGTCTTTGTCTTTGTGAGACATGAGATGCTCTTTAGTGAGTGAATCCACATGGAAGAGAATTTTGCCTTCAGGTTTTCTTTAGCTCTTATCAAAGAGATTCTGGCATGAGTTCTGGCATCCTTCAAAGGGCTTGCATATTGCTGCTACACTATGTGAGAGCTGAGGAATATATTATTTTGCATCATGTGTCCAAATATATTCAAAGACCTTGCCCAAATTATACAGCAATATGCAAGTTAAGGATGGGTAGAACATTATTCCAGAATCGGATGTCATGTATTTACTGGGCCAACAAACTGTATGATTAATGAAATGTTCTTTCTCTGCGTGTAACAAATGTGACATTTGGATATTTCTAAAATCATTATAATCATGTAATTACTATATTTTCCAGCTTCATCTGGTATCGTTATTAGCTTTTCGTGGATGTCAAATTTGGATATACTGTGCAAGGTGAAATCCTACCTCTAGAAAACCTAATGAGTGACATTCTGATTCATTTGAAGGGTTGTGCTAAAACAGTACCACTACATACAGCTCTGTCAGCCAATCCGTGATACAGGCTGGGTGCAGACGCTAAAGCAACACCTGTGGGGCTGTACACTACCCATTCCAAGGTAACCTAAAAACACACCCAGCCGCCACAAGCCACAAATCTCTCATTCATATGTGCTCATAAGATGTATTTCAAAGTCATGATTTTTTATTTTTTTTTGATAGTGGCACAGTTTTGTTTTGAAAATCATTGTACTCCGATACAGTTCCCACCAGGTCAGATCCCTCATATATTTCTCTTCCATATGGAAACTAGAGTAGAGGAATGAGTGTGTGGGGATGTCTGTCTGTGTGAATGCTTGGGTGTCATGTCCTATAATGTACGTATGTCTCCTTAAGGTTCCTCTCTTAAGGAGGCCTTGGGTCTGCCTTGGGTCTGCCTTGTTGTAGTAGAATGGCTATAGTACAGACCATCTTGGAATCCCTCCTTGAGATACTGGAAGATGCTAGATGCATTCATTGCTCCTGGTAATAAGAAATAGGCCAAGGCTAAACAAATTGCATGGCTGGGCAGTAAAATTTGACTTTTGAATTATTCACACAGATGACTAGAGATCGCCCATCCTTTTCTATTTTTAGAGCAACTAGATTAACCCTACCGTGCAACCACTATTATTTGATATAACATTATTTGATATTATATCAAAGTGATATTGTAATTACACACGTTACCAGTGTGATTATATATAAATTATTAATAAACCTGTGGGTAAACACACCTATGTTTATAATAACACATAGTTATCCTTTTCGGTTTGATAATTTGTATCATTTGATGTAATGTTGTTATGGTGTCTGAGTGGGACCTGCAATCCAAATGTTATATAATATTACTAAATGTGTGTAAATGTGTGGTTATTTTATATGGGCTGGACTTGGTGCTAAATCTGAATTGTTTATTAAAAATATGTCGATTCAATGTTTATTGGGGTGCATGGTCGGAATAGAGTGGGGAGGTACAGTAGTTCTAGCATTGGAGAGAGCCAGCTCTGCTACTGGAGAAGATAGTAAGTGCATGTTTTAGTCCCCTCAAGTTTCATTTTAGATTAGATTATTCCTGAATGTCCTGTGGCTGTTTATCCTTGAACACCCTGAGACTCTCATTAGACTCTCATTATTCCCATTCGTGTGCTCTAGCTTTTAGTCTGAGGTTTCAGCTGACAGATTGGATTCAAACTCAGAGAGCAGTGGCTATTTATTGATCTGAACATAACGCAAAATCCTAACTTTGATTGAAGAAACATTTAAACTTTTGTTTGGAATTGAGGAAGGTAGGCGGGCGAACTATGTTTTTTTTGTGCTATTTTAGGTTTGAAGTGATAAGAAACCAAGAGAGAGCTTTAGTAGTTTCACATCCCCACTGTGGCAGTATAATGTTGCCCTCTGATATGAGTAGTCACAGGGTGCTCAACTCAACTCAGCAAAATTCTTTGTGATTGGCCTCTGAGAAATGCCTCATCTTGTGTCTCTTTGTTTTTGTCTTTTTCTTTGTGTCTTAACTCTGTGCTGCCTCGCCTCCTAGAGAGCTTAATGACGAGGTTCTCCGACCCGGTGATCATCATTCCCAGGGTGCCGTTGGAGGAGAACCAGAACCACTGGAGGAAAGACCCGAACCACGGAGGAGCGGCGTAGTTGTGCACTTTGCCCCAGATGTAAAGTATGAGTAGATCCACTAGATCTGTACTGTAGGGACATACTGTACTGTAGGCCTATGGTATACAGGGAGGAACTGCTGTCCTGTTCTGTACTGTACATATATAGTATTTTCAATTCAGTTCTATTGGGAAAAGAGAAATACCCCATTAACAAGTCCTCTGCGTGAGGAGGCTAACCAAAATAGGATGCACGTAGCGTGTTTGAAACAGCTTTAGGGCAGTGCGGTCATAGCTGTTTGAGCAAATGCAAATGCAAAAGGTGCTATAAGTTTAATTTCCGTTTCATGCTTTTGTTTTAAGAGAATGTTTTCATTTGGTAATGATGTTAGAAATGCCAAACCATAAAGTGCTTATTGAAAGAAAAAAAAGAACTGTATATTGATCAATTCAAAGGCAAATAAATATAGATAACTTGCTGATTTGCTAATCTGTGTTGTATTTTTATTGGTGTGTGACTTATTGGTGTTATTTTAGAACAGACCAAGAAGCTATCCACAACTCAGAGTACACTGAAGAAGATAGAACTGACACTGAAAAGCACAGTGGAAAATAGCCTACAATAAACACACTTCAAAATGAAACGTGAAACACACTCCTATAATAATATTGAGGTTCTCGGGCGACCCCTTTGTAAATGTTTTAGGACACATATTCCTTTTTCATTTACTGTATGACTCATTCTAGTCTAGTGAATATTTGTGTGAGAGTGCTTGTACGCTCTGTTTACTCTGGATAAGCACTTGTGTGAAAGGGGTTTAAGGGCTTGGCTAAAGCAGCTATTTCTCTGTTGACCTTCATATTGCTTTTCATTACCCCTCTCCCTTTTCTTTGATTATGAAGTGAAAGATGAGAATGAATTTGTATTGGATGATAAAATGATAAGTATGCACATTCGTTATCTGATTGTACAGATGTGCTCTGCTGACTCATTCTCCTCAATGTGCCTACCCCAGAGGAGTAAACACACACACACACACACACACACCCCCACACACACACACACACACACACACACCCACACACACACACACACCGCCCCCCCCCCCCACACACACAACACTTTTATGCGAAGCCTTCACATCTTCACGATGCCACATAGACTTGAGCTGCTCATCGGGATTGGAGGACTCGCATCTCTAAGTTTGATTCTCCTCCTATAGACTGTGTCTCATGACTACATGGAGGACTCGTATCTCTAAGGATGAGTCATGGAAGGATGATTCTCCTCCTATAGACTGTGTCTCATGACTACATGGAGGACTCGTATCTCTAAGGATGAGTCATGGAAGGATGATTCTCCTCCTATAGACTGTGTCTCATGACTACATGGAGGACTCGTATCTCTAAGGATGAGTCATGGAAGGATGATTCTCCTCCTATAGACTGTGTCTCATGACTACATGGAGGACTCGTATCTCTAAGGATGAGTCATGGAAGGATGATTCTCCTCCTATAGACTGTGTCTCATGACTACATGGAGGACTCGTATCTCTAAGGATGAGTCATGGAAGGATGATTCTCCTCCTATAGACTGTGTCTCATGACTACATGGAGGACTCGTATCTCTAAGGATGAGTCATGGAAGGATGATTCTCCTCCTATAGACTGTCTCATGACTACATGGAGGACTCGTATCTCTAAGGATGAGTCATGGAAGGATGATTCTCCTCCTATAGACTGTCTCATGACTACATGGAGGACTCGTATCTCTAAGGATGAGTCATGGAAGGATGAGTCTCCTCCTATAGGCTGTGTCTCATGACTACATGGAGAACTCGTATCTCTAAAGATGAGTCATGGAAGGATGAGTCTCCTCCTATAGGCTGTGTCTCACTCTCATCACTATTCCACATCAAGTAACTCATGCCAGCAGTACAATTATTTTTTTAAAACAGATACAAATACACCTTATGGAACAGCAGGGACTGTGAAGCAACACAAACAATAGACACATGCATACAAACACACGATAACATGCGCACTATACACACATATACACATGGATTTTGTGTTGTAGATGTGTGGTAGTAGAGTAGATGCCTGAGGGTACACACTTAATATTTTGTGAAATCTATTGTGAATGTATTGTAATGTTTTTAAAACGTAGAACTGCTTTAATGTTACTGGACCCCCGGAAGAGTACTGAGGATCCATAATAAACATAAATACAACACACATAAGTCTCCTCTTACTACCAGTAAACATTTCGCTATCTACAATACTTACAATGTTCAAAAGCAATGAATAGGAAATCATAGCCTACAAACCTTCCAGCTAGAATCTTTTTGTACAGTTATTGTCGGTCATAATGATTAGAGGAGATTTTCAGCAATTGTCCACATAAAACTGTTGTCTATGACAGGAACAGGGTAGAGGGGAGGGGCACCAATGAATCCTCCCCATTATTGGAGAGCACAGTGTTGACCCGTATTGACCTTTGACCTAGTGACTGTATGGCAATCACCATCTTCCCTTAAGCTTACCGTATGCTTCCCAGTCGAAACAGTTCGCACATATATTATGCAGAAATGTTTTGTTTGTTATGGTGTTCGGCAGCATTCGGCAGGGGTATTTTCAGCAGTTGCTGAAGTCTATGCCTCCTCGTCGGTGAATGATCCACAGTAGGAATTCTTCATTGTAGTGTTTGTTGTCATTCAACTACAGACAACTAGTTTTCATGCACATTATTTAACTTGAGAAATACTGGACCAAATATATGTAAAAGTGCCTCACTTCGGCTGGCCGAACTCGCATACTCGCATAAAAGACCTTCGCTTAAAAAACGAGAAAAAAACGTCCATAGTATTGTTCATTTTTTGAGACGCCGTAGCCAGTATCAACTTCCTCAATATAGTCAGAATTAATCTAAAATAACTCAAGAAATCTGTCATTAATTTAGAAGTTTTTGCAGAGGAGATTTTAGTCGCACAATTTTACATCTAACTAAGATGTTTGGTGCAGTATTTCTCAAAGAAATGTTTTGCAAGATTTGAGTTGAATGACAACAAAGACTTTATTGAATAATCCCTACTGTTGACCAATCACCGACGAAGGGGCGCAGACTTCAACTACCGACTTCAGAAAAAAATGTACTGTGCCCGAACAGCCGGGGGAAAAACTCATGAAGTCCAAACAAAAACGTCCAGTGGTGTAGTGGTGCCTGGAAAAGTGGGTATTGAACATTTTTCGATGTCTAGCTGTCTTCTGGACTGCTTTGAGTTCAGCGACAGACACACCTCGGAGAACTTGGCAGAGGAACTGTTGAGAGTGGACAGAGAATGGCAAGTAGATGGAAAAGTGGTCTGTTGTGTTCGCAACAATGCAGCTAACATAACCAAAGCCATGAAAATTTTAAAATGTACCCATCATCCATATCTTGCCCACACAATCAACCTGATTGTAAGAGATGCTCTGAAGGTGATGAAGCCCACTGTGGATAAAGTGAAAGCAGCCGTGGAATACTTCCACAGGAGCACAGTAGGTGCTGAAAAACTAAAGTTTACACAACGCCAGATGGGGATGCCTGAGCTGAGGCCTAAACAAGACTGCACTACAAGGTGGAATTCAAATTGTATATGTTGAAGTGGTTTCTTGAGTCAAAGGATGCCATCATCTCTACCCTAGCCATTGTCAATGCACCTATTGATGCTCTGACCCTAGAGGAATGGGAGGTGGTGGAGGAGATGTACAGAGTCCTGGAACCCTTTGAGCAGGTCACTGTGGAGATCAGTGGAGAGAGGTACAGTAAGTAGTTATTACTACATCATTAGTTAATCCAGTATTATATACGTATATGAGCAGTAGATGAGAATGTAGTATCAGTAGACAAAACATGAACCTTAACTAATAAGTTACTGTTCTCTCTTTTCAGCTATGTGACAGCCTCAAAAATGATACTCCTGTGTAAGGGTCTGCAGCGAATCACAGCCAGACACCAGAGAGAAGCAAATGTAACCACAGGACATGTGACAGAGTTGATGGACACCCTATGTTCATCAATGGACAGAAAGTTACACAGAATGGAATATAACCACGTGCTATCAGAAACTGTTGCACTTGACCCCAGGTTTAAGAAGTTAGCCTTCAGTGATGCCAGAGCGATTGATGAGGCTCTTCAAAGAATAACCTCAGCAGCAGGGAGGGACAGCCCCAGCAGTCAGCTGGCTCAGGCACCAGGAAGAAGAGGGACCAACACCAACTGCAATCACAACAAGCAGGTTAAAATATCAAAACAAACTCTGAAACAATGACATTAATTTGGGGACAGGTCGAAAAGCATTAAACATGTATGGCAATTTAACCAGTTAGCTTGCACTTGCTAGCTAACGTTAATTTGTCCTATTTAGCTAGCTTGCTGTTGCTAGCTAATTTGTCCTGGGATATAAACATTGAGTTGTTATTTTACCTGAAATGCACAAGGTCCTCTACTCCGACAATTAATCCACACATAAAATGGCAAACCGAATCGTTTCCAGTCATCTCTCCTCCTTCCAGGCGTTTTCATAATTGAACTTATATGGTGATGCATCTAAACTTTCATTATATTACCACGACAACTGGCAACAAAGTTCCGTCTTTCAATCACCCACGTGGGTATAACCAATGAGTGCCCAATGAGGAGATGGTACGTGTGTACCTGCTTCTATAAACCAATGAGGAGATGGAAGAGGCAGGACTTGCAGCACAATCTGCGTCAGAAATAGGAAGGAGTCAGAAATAGGAAGGAGTTCTGTTTTAGCCCTTGGCAACGCAGACGCTCGTTGGCGCGCGAGCAGTGTGGGTGCAATAATTGAATAACATGGATTTCTACATTTATTTTGCGATGCTCGCGCACGCGACGTGTCCGGTCTGGTCAGCATGTAAAATAATAGTCCTTTCTATTTCTGACGCAGATCGCGCTGCAAGTCTTGTCTCTCCCATCTCCTCATTTGTTTATAGAAGCAGGTACACATGTGCCATCTCCTCATTGGTTATACCCACGTGTGTGATTGAAAGACGAACTGCTGCCGGTTGTCGTGGTAATAATATGAAAGTTTAGATGCCAATCACCATATAAGTTAAACAATGAAAAGGCCTGGAAGGAGGAGAGATGACTAGAAACAATTCGGTTGACGTTTTTTATGTGTGGATTAATTGTCAGAGTAGAGGACCTTGTGCATTTCAGGTAAGATAACAACCTAATGTTTATATCCAGGACAAATTAGCTAGCAACAGCAAGCTAGCTAAATAGGACAAATAAGCAAGCAAGTGCAAGCTAACTAGCTAAATTGCCAAAAATGTTTAATACTTTTCGAACTGTCCCCAAATTTATATCATTGGTTCAGAGTTTGTTTTGATATTTTAACCTGTGTGCCATGATCGCATTTGGTGTAGGGGGACAAAATAAATGTATGCACGATGGCGCACGCGCGTGGTGAATATCCTCACCACCAGCAGTAATTATGTAGTTGAGGTGCTTAGATTCAGCCCTGGCTGTTAATGGCAAATGAACAGACAATGGGCTGAAAGTAAGAGGAAGAGAGAACATGAATTAGTAATGGTCTGAAAGCCCAGGGAGATGACAGACAGACAGACCAGCAGTTAGGGTGATAAATGCTGTCTGTGCCTCCTACCTGCCAAATGGACTGAGGATGGAAGAGAGGAGGGGAAGGATGAAGGAAAAAAGGACAGAAAGATCAATTTGCCGCCATTTTATGGATGTTTGGCTCAGCTGCCTCTTAGAATACTGTTTATTGGGATGTTAAAAAGAAAGACATTAGTCTTCTGTGGCCCTGCCTAGTCCCCAGATTCGATGTAATATGTTTGGAAAGGACTCCCAGACACTCATAGTGGTATTTAACAATTGGGGTTCTTTGGAAATTCAGTGCAGTGTTTTCTTATTCACTCTGTGAATATTATGGATGATCCAACACATCTGCACACCACAGGGGTGAACAAAAACCCTGGCTAATGTTCTTAAAGCCAGATTCATTGCTAAAGGAATCCTTAATTAGGTAATTAGATCAGGGGAAAAACACCTACTTGTTAATTTTTGGAGTGAAATGAAATCAACAAAATTGCAGAAGTGGATAATTGGGAATCAAACCTATGGTGCTGAAAATCATTGGATGAATTTGATTGAAGGAGGATGTTATATCATACTGGTGGGTACTGGTATGGCAACTTCCGGTTCCATCACCGCCTGGTATGGCAACTGCTCGGCATCCGACCGTAAGGCGATTCAGAGGGTACTGCATAAGGCCCAGTACATCACTGTGGCCAAGCTTCCTGCCATCCAGGACCTATATACTAGGCAGTGTCAGAGGCTGGCCCGAAAAATTGTCGATGACTCCAGTTACCCAAGTCATAGACTGTACTCTCTGCTACGCATGTCAAGCGGTACCAGAGCGAGAAGTCTAGGACCAAAAGGCTCCTTAACAGCTTCTAACCCCAAGCCATAAGACTGCTGAACAATTAATCAGATGGCCACCTGGACTCTTACATTGACCCCCCCCCCCAACTTTACCCCTACCTACATGTATAAATTACCTCGACTAACCTGTACGCCCGCACATTGATTAGGTACCGGAATCCCCTGTACATATCCTCATTATTGTTATTTTATTGTGTTACTTAATTTTTTTTACTTTAGTTTATTTGTAAATATTTTCTTAACTTAATTTCTTGAACTGCATTGTTGGTTAAGGGCTTGTAAGTAAGCATTTCACGGTAACGTCTACACCTGTTATATTCGGTGCATGAGACAAATACAATTTGATTCGATTTTGAATCTACAGTTCACTCAGCTTTACAATGTGGGTATTTTTTATACATTTAATTGAACCTTTATTTAACTAGGCAAGTTCTTATTTACAATGATGGCCTACCCCGGCCAAACCCGAACGACGCTGGGCCAACTGTGCGACGCTCTATAACTGTAACAATCAACTATTTTTGTTTTCTTTTGATGGAGGTTTGTTCCTTTGATACTTTGCCTCAGATCACCGTTTCACCCTCCCTTCCTCCATCCCCCCTCACATCCTCCTCCCTACTTCTACCCCACCCATGTTTCCATAGAAATGGGTTGCCAGTAAGAAGGTGGGTTGGGGTTGCATGGGTTAATTGGGGGTAGGGTTTATCAGTCCTCGTCCACACAGATTGTACCCCCCCATCCCACCACCCTCCTGGTCTCCAGGGTACGCCTCTGAAAGAAACCAACCTCCTGCTGTTTACCATGTATCCCTCCACAGGGCTCGCCTCTCAGAGAGAGAAAGGTGTGTGTGTCACAAAGGTGTGTGTTAAGTGGTGGTGTGAAGTCATCATACACATGATGGACCCGGCCTGCACATTTACACATGCACGCAGCACAGACATATAGACCACCAAGTCTTTGATGTATTTGGTAAATGTGCAATACCCTCATGTAATGTTAGCTAATGTCAATCATCCAAAATGTTTACAGTGTGACCATATCTTATTCATGATATCATAACACTGTGAAATCACAACATCTGTTGTCCTACCTATGTTTATTTTTTTATGCAATGACCCAACCAACAGTGTCCTCTAGTGTATGGATCATTACAGTAGTTCTTAGATTGTATCACAAATTCAGCATTTCACCTCATACATAAAGATTGGGGGAATATTCTCTCCCTCTGCTACAAATGTTCCAATATACAAATAATTCCTTTTTATTTCTAGTTGTTCGTTTATGAACATATTTCACATATTTTAGCAGGTCAATATTTCAGGATGTTTCTGCTATTGACTTTAGAAGACTTCAGGATATACTTATAAAATACATGCATTTTCCATATTTATAAATGATAGATTTTCTCAGTTATAGAAAAATATCAGTTTAAAAGAAGATGAAGGCATTGCAGAATATATGATATTTTTTAAATAAGATTCACTATACAAATCCTAACAAGACAACATTAATTTCCAAGGCAAACAGTGCTTTGTATACAGTATGTATTTAAATGTATCAATGTTGAAAAAATTGAAGAGACCCTGATCCTGATCCAAATTAATAATGAATTCTGCCCTTTTGATACACTTGGTGTTTTAATAATATGCCTTAGTTTAATCATAATTATCTGCATTGACCTCTTCATTTCTGACTACTAGGCAACCAACTTTACTATGTCTTTGAGTTCACTAAAACTAGCCTAAAAGTGTTCCAGCACTAAGTATTGAAAACATGATAGGTATAGTTATCTTGTTTGGGTTTGAGGCTGAAGCTGTAGGTTCCAATTCGCTTCCTGTGGCTGAAGAACAAGGAAGAGAGACTCCCGATAAAGAGGAGGAATAGTCCTATTCCCAGTAAACTGTAGCCCACCAGACGAAGAGTATCAGATCTCTCTTCGACGGGCACTGCCAGAAAACACGTCAGAATATATTAACTCCACAATATGTACAGTTGATCATCCTATACATCATGTAGCCTCGTACAAACCACCCTGAGCCTTTTTCTAAAATGTGTTATTAGATTGGAGAACAAATTAGGAGGGATCTTAGACCATTCCACCATACAGAATCTTTCCAGATCCTTGATATCCTTCGTCTACCCTTATGGACTGCCCTCTTCATTTCAAACCACAGGTTTTCAATGGGGTTCAAGTCTTGCAAAATGTTGATTTTTTGGGGGGGTCAATGAACAATTTCTTGATGTGTGCTTGGGGTCCTTGTCTTACTGGAAGATCCACCTGTGGACAAGTTTCAGCCTCCTGGCAGAGCCAACCAGGTTTTTGTCTAAAATGTCCTGGTACTGGGTAAAGTTTATGATGCCGTTGACCTTCAAAATGGAATGACATGAATCCCTCCCAATGTGTTCTCCAATCTCCTAAAACGTTTTAGAAAAAGGCTCAGTGCCGTTTTCCTCGCAAGGTGAGGTATTGAAAGGTATTAAAGATGGGTGACAATCATTTTGACCCCTATCCTTTTGAGAGAAGACAATATTACAAGTTACACCATCTCTTTTGGGTGAGCAATTGTATTAGTATAAAATAATATACTTTCCCATTTATAGCTCTGTATTTGCATGATTTATTTGATATATTCTTTTTGCTCATCTTTATCAAGGGTGCCAATCATTTTGGACTTGGCTGTCTATGAAATTATCAGTAGCCTAGTCATCACGTTGTCACAGTATAGTTTATTTTGATGCAGTCACACTTTGAAATGCATTTACTGTACCTTTGTGTGATCTAAGCAATGGTCCACAGGATGCTTTTGCTGTTCCAATTAGGTTGGAGAATCTTTCTGTCCGCCCAAAGCAATCCTGACAAAGGAAATTATTATGGAAAGAGAACAGCATTGAACTACACTGAACAAAAATATAAACGCAACATGCACATATTTAAAAGATTTTACAGAGTTACAGTTCAAATAAGGAAATCAGTCAATTGAAATAAATAAATGAGGTCCTAATCTATAGATTTTACATGACTGGGAATACAGATATGAATCTGTTGGTCACAGATACCTTAAAAAAATGTGGCGGGGGATCAGAAAACCAGTCAGTTTCTGGTGTGACCACCATTTGCCTCATGAAGCGCAACACATCTCCATCGCATAAAGTTACTCCATATTGGCGGGAACTGGAACATGTAGATCCAGAGCATCCCAAACCTGCTCAATGAGCAACATGTCTGGTGGGTATGCAGGCCATGGAAGAACTGGGACATTTTCAGCTTCCAGAAGTTGTGTACAGACCCTTGCGACATCATGCTGAAATATGAGGTGATGGCAGCGGATAAATGACACAGCAATGGGCCTCAGGACCTGGTCAAGGTATCTCTGTGCATTCAAATTGCCATCGATAAAATTAAATTGTGTTCGTTGTCCAAAACTTATGCCTGCCATACCATAACTTCACCATGGGGCACTGTTCACAACGTTGACATCAGCAAACTGCTTGCCCACATGACGACATACAAGCTGTTTACCATCTGCCCGGTACTGTTGAAACAGGGATTCATACGTGAAGAGCACACTTCTCCAGCGTGCCAGTAGCCATTGAAGGTGAGATTAGCCCACTGAAGTTGTTTACGAAGCCGATCTGCAGTCAGGTCAAGACCCCATTGAGGATGACGAGCATGCAGATGAGCTTCCCTGAGGTGGTTTCTGACAGTTTGTGCAGAATTGTACAAACCCACAGTTTCATCAGCTGTCCAGGTGGCTGGTCTCAGACAATCCCGCAGGTGAAAAAGCCGGATGTGGAGGTCCAGGGCTGGCGTGGTTGCACGTGGTCTGCTGTTGTGCGCCGGTTGGATGTACTGCCAAATTCTCTAAAACGACGTTGGAGACGACTTATGGTAGAGAAATGAACATTAAAATCTCTCACAACAGCTCTGGTGGATATTCCTGCAGTCAGCATGCTAATTGCACGTTCCCCCAAAACTTGAGACATCTGTGGCATTGTGTTGTGTGACACAACTGCACATTTTAGAGTGGCATTTTATTGTCCCCAGAACAAGGTGCACCTGTGTAATGATCATGCTGTTTGTCAGATGGATGGATTATCTTGGCAAAGGAGAAATGCTCACTAACAGAGATTTAAACACATTTGTGCACAACATTTGAGAGGGAAAGCTTTTTCTGGGATCTTTCATTTCAGCTCATGAAACATGGGATCAACACTTTACATGTTTTGTTTACACTTTTGTTCAGTATAATTAAACATTCTCCAAGTAGAGCATTTTTCAAGAGCCTCTAGGTAGTCATATCAAAGGGGTTGAACACAGTGGTTAAATTGAACTGGAGATACCCGGATCAAAGCGAGAGACAGGCAGACCCTAGAATAGTAATACATTGTACTTACAGCAGTAACACTAACCCTAATTCTAACCCTAATCTTGGCATAATCCTTTCATTCAACCTGCCAGAGCTTCCCCACCTCCAAATACCCCATTTAACCCCTGGTTGGACAGTAAATCTAGACATCAAAGTAAATACTATATATTTGAGTAGTACAGTATGAATACATCTGGACAGATGCTCACAGGCTGGCAGGTGGCTGAGCCAGTCTCGATACAGATCTGAATCTGGCAGTGCAGGTAGATGACATTCAGGTTGATGTAGGAGAAGATGCGAAGAGACAGGCGAGACTTGCTGGAGTTGCCGTTCTCCACGACTGTGGTGTATGTGTTTGGGAGGGGACAGCTGATGAGAAAGAGAGAGACAGATTACCGGCACAAAGCTTAGAAAGTACCCAAACACATCTCAATCTTCAAGCAAATGTCCATCCTCGGTTGGACAATACATATAAATGGTATTCTATTATATGCCACGGAATGAAAACCTAGCATCTAAGCTAACTATAATAGGGCACCTTCAAAAGCAATTGTAGAACAGACCTGTTTTCCAGAAAAACATAGGTTGTTGGTTCTAAGGGGTTGCTGCTCTGGGTGGCCCAGCACTTGTTGATGACCACTTTGATCTGGGCAACCGTGGAGTCAACGCTGACCTCGACCACAACGTCCTCCTCAGGAGACAGGCTGTAGTTCTGGGGTAGGGGTGACATTCCATTCAGGAGCTGAAATGTCACGTAGAACGTCCCTGAGCCCATGACAGCATCATTGATCATATCATACCTGTCAATACACCATAAGATATGATGTAAATAAATAGCTAAATATATCATGGATACTGAATATTCAAATACACTGTTAATAAGAGAGATATTTGCAAGCATGTATTTGAGTAGTGAGGTAAAATTGGGTTCTAGACATGTTTATTTTTCAGTCTAGCTGAGCAGTGATTTGTGGGAGTTAAAAGGTGGAAGGAGGTGGATGTGACCATAGTGACATAGATAAGGTAACCATGGCGCCTGGCAGAGCGTACCCTGCGGTGCTGTAACCAGAGGAGATGATGATGCTCCTCCTGAAGGTACACATGATGGGGACCTTCAGCCATACTGTGGGAACCCTTGTAGTGTCATCAGGCAAGAGCTGAGAGCTCATAGAGTTGTACAGAATCACCTGAGCAGTGTAGTGAGTGCTGTTCTGAAGTGCAAAAGTTAAAATGGGAAATGAGTTATTTTATTTTCTAACAGACCATGAGGACAGTTCAATCTAGTTTGGTCATCCAACACCTGCACCTAGAAGATACCATGGTCACAGGCTTCATGTTTTTAATGTATAGAATAAATGGTACATAAATAAGGACATTTTAACCTGTTAAATCCAGGTCTGTTTTGTGCATTATAGAATAACCTTTTATTTAGCCAAAACACACCAGAAACTATGCTCTTTGTGACACAAGGGGGCAGTAGGTAGCACCCTCTAGCCACTGACTGACAAGTTTACTGACTCACATATAAGAGCTGTGTGTTACACTCGTCCCACGCCACCGTCAGTTGGACGTGGCTACTGTTCCCTCCGTTCACGCCACACTCCTGTGTCCCTAGGAACAGGGAAGAGTCCCCAATGTGCCCCGACCACAGGAAGTCCCTGGCCACTGTCACCGTGATGGCACTGGCCCTGCACTCCACTGAGATGGCTTCTGTATAAGAGACCAGAGGAGCCAGAGATGTAGGAGTCTCAGGCTGCAGACTGGTATTGATGAGACCGCTGGTCATTTTTGTAGGAACTTCAGTGATGGTTGAGGTTGTAACTGGCGCCATGGTTGTGATTGTGACTGGAGTTTTGGTTGAAACTGTGTTGTTGATTCTCACTGTATTGTTGACAGTGGTTGTAACGGGTGCGTTCATTGTAGCTGCATCTGTATTGTTGGATGTAATTGAGGTTGTATTGTAGGTGGTAGTGGTTGACACTGTATTGCTGGTTGTAACCGGAGTGTTTGTTGTGGTTGCGAACATAGGTGTGGTTGCGGACATAGGTGCTGTATGGAAACAAAAAAAAGACAATTACAGTTTGAACTGTAGTGAACTGATTAGGCAGTGTGAGACGAATACTCTAGTAACCATATCCACATCTGAATTTAGACTATCAAAAATGTGAAAGCGATTACTCCATTTTGTCTACCTGAACAGACCCGTCCCGGCCTAGAGGGGTTAGAGTCCGTGAATCCATCCAGACAGAGACAACTGTAGGAGCCCCAGGTGTTAGTGCACTGGGCCCATGGGGAGCAGTCCATGTCCCCTGTACTGCACTCATCAACATCTGTTAGAAACAACAACAAAAATCTGCCATTGAATATCAGGTTAACAGTTTATGCAGATTGGTATCACTAAATGTGTTTTCCATATAATGCTAACAGAGTTATCTTATTTCATATTCAACCTATATTTAAGCAGGAGGTCACATTAATTCAAATAATAATTTTCAAGAAAGGCCCATTGGAGAACCTGGCACATTATCTTGTACACATCCTTTTATCAAAGTCTACGTATTCTAACAACTGTACAAGGTTAAGACAGCGTTACCATCTATGCTGGTGTTGTTGCTGTCAACAGTGTATCTGGAGCTGTTCTGTAGGGCCTGCATCAGAACAGAGGACACTTTCAGGATGTCCAGGGACTGACTGGGTGTGAAGATGATGGTGAAGTTCACTACTACACTGCCGGGGGCCAGGCCTGTGATCTGAACCCTCACATCTCCTGAGTTTACCAGGGCCAGAATATCAGGAGGGAGAGACTGGAGGATCTGTGGGACAGTTAGAGGAGACCGTGTGTTCGTGTCTGTCATTTGATAGAAACTACAACATGTAACAACTACAAAACATGTTTAAGTGTCTTTCATTCATTCCATGTTCTATAAGTGAGGATAATGACAACATTCAAACATTCAACATTTGTAAACATTCAAAAAACATTTGTCAAAGCAGCCGTTGTGTGGTAGTCTCCTACCTCTTCCATAATACTACGACTAAGATTCTGATACATCTGGCTAGCAGGGTCCAGCAGGGCATCAGTGAACTGCACATTGGTCAGGTGAGCTGTTGCTCCAAGTGTCTGTGCAGCTGTGAATTGGATACACACATCCAGCCAAAGCACTGTAGTCACTAGAACAGTTTCATATCTGCTATAAGAGTCAGCATAACGTGAAAGAGCTTTCGTAAGTGAAACCAAATCATATTGCTGTGTCAGTGTGTAATGAATAATAGAGGGCTTTCCTCTTGTCCTTGTTCAGATGGCTTTGGCCAGCAGCATAGGGCACACCATATCAGCCTCCTTATTCATAAAGCACACATAGCTCAAATGTACTGCATCAGTTTAAGTATGCACACATTTGAAGTGATATTGACATAACAAAACTGAAAAAGATGACAGAAATTTTACATTTTAAACACATTCTTTACATGGAACTTACCAGTCTTAACCAGCAGGCTGGCCCCCTGACTCCCATAGGGACAGGAAATGACAGTAACGTTGTGGAGAACCCCAGGCTTCAACAATGTCACCTCCCAGACTGACAACCCCGTCTCCCAGCGTCCCCTGACCTTTGACCCCTCCATCAGCACCACCAGAAAGCTAAACCCACTCTGGGATTGGCCAGTCATCCAGGACACGCAGAAGGAGGAGCCAGTGACGCTGGAAGCCTGCAGGTTGGTGATGGGGGCGGGGTCTGGGGGAGAAGGGAGACAGTAATAAATCTCAACTTCTATGAAATATAATTTTATCAATTAGGAATGACTTTGAGAGTCTATTTTTTTAAAATTATGATTATTAATGATGTATGTGGAGCACTTTGGAGAATATTATGCAAACAGCCTCAGGGGTTCTTAGAAACAGCAGGGGAGTCATTGGGGGAATTTCTATCAACAAAATATTAGAAGTGATATTTAAAAAAGTCCATGTGCTTAAAGCTGTTGCTGTTGGACAATGTATAATGGGTGTGTTATTGATTTCCATACAGCATGTGGATGGAGATGGTGGTGATACACTCAGGGACACCACCAGAGTGGGCTCCAGGCTGGTTTGTGGCATAGTGCTGGTCTGCTGGTGATGTGTCTGCCATGCCGGTACAGAGGGGGCTGAGATGGAGAGGGTTGGGGTTGGAGAGTTGGGGTTAGTGGTATGCTGGAGTGAGGTGGAACTACTCCAGGATGTGAGAGCTGTACTGATTTCAGGCCTGCTGGAGGTCAATACAGTACTCAAGGGTGTCACTGCGGTACTGGTCTCAGACCTGTTGGAGCTGGCATTAACTGGGTTATGTGTAGTAGCATGTATATGGGTCGAGCTCAGCATCATGCTCCTGTTTGTGGTTGTAGCTATGGCTATTGGGGTATCAGTAAAGTTGGAGACCCAGGACTGATAGCTGGTACTGTTGGGTGGCAACTCTGTAGCATTGGCCCACCAGAACATATGAGTGGCATTACTGGGCACGAGTGAGGTCACAGGGTCAGCAGCTGAAAAGAGAATGAACAGTTTGAGTGTTAGCTACAAACTTTTACATCTTTCCATGAATTTCATATAACCCAGAGTAAGTACACACCACTCCCTGTCCTTACCTTGGCAGTGTACCCCTTTGTTGTTGGGGTTGAGATCAATTAACCCTGGATGGCAGGTGCAGCTGTAGGAGCCCTCTGTGTTGGTACAGTCTGCCTGACGTGAGCAGCTGCTGAGAGCGGCATGGCTACACTCATTCATGTCTGAAAGGACAGCAGCATAATGTGTAGTCGATACTGTGTACAGGATATACATTATACAGTGTGTGTCTATTAGTTTTGTGTGTGTGTGTTCGCACTGGTGTGTGTTTTTGTGAGTGTGTGTCAACGGCCAGTTTTCCATTTCCAGAGGAAACATGTCACAGATGAGTGTAAAGAGGAAGTGGAGGCAGAGTGGGACACTGTGGTGTTACTGAGTCAGCTTTTCCTGAGCAGGGTTTTCAGTAACAAGAGAACAACTCTAACACACACATCATTATATCCACCAGAAAACCGTGTGTTTTACGCCCCACAGTACAGTACAGTATCCCCTCACCTTCAACTGACACCGAGGTGACTTCTTCAATGTGTATGAGAAGAAGGTGCAGCTTTGTGGTCGTGTTGGACAGGGACAGAATTTCAGGGGAACTAATCAGCAGAGAGGAGGAGGTTCTAAATGGCCATATAGGCCAGGATCTGATATAGTATACAGAGACGTCATAAGAGTCCAGCGCTCCAGTCACCTGTAAGCCAATACAGAATGGTCATGGCCTATACTGGGCACATACGGTGAGAAATATAGGGACTATATAATGGACCATCATTGAGACGAACATAGGGAGATACAGGAACCTACCACAGAGTGCAGCAGCCTTGTGTGGTTCAGGATTCCCCCGTCCATGGATATCAGCCGCTGGTAATCTATCTTCGCTGTCACAGTGACGTGAAAGCACCAGCTTCTAATGCCTGAGTGTAGTATGTTTACAATATAATTTTCTGTAACTGTACTATACAATTAATATCTATACAGTGCCTTGCGAAAGTATTCAGCCCCCTTGAACTTTGCGACCTTTTGCCACATTTCAGGCTTCAAACATAAAGATATAAAACTGTATTTTTTTGTGAAGAATCAACAACAAGTGGGACACAATCATCAATCATGAAATCTCTGCAGTTCATCCAGAGTGATCATGGGCCTCTTGGCTGCATCTCTGATCAGTCTTCTCCTTGTATGAGCTGAAAGTTTAGAGGGACGGCCAGGTCTTGGTAGATTTGCAGTAGTCTGATACTCCTTCCATTTCAATATTATCGCTTGCACAGTGCTCCTTGGGATGTTTAAAGCTTGGGAAATCTTTTTGTATCCAAATCCGGCTTTAAACTTCTTCACAACAGTATCTCGGACCTGCCTGGTGTGTTCCTTGTTCTTCATGATGCTCTCTGCGCTTTTAACGGACCTCTGAGACTATCACAGTGCAGGGGCATTTATACGGAGACTTGATTACACACAGGTGCATTGTATTTATCATCATTAGTCACTTAGGTCAACATTAGGTCAACATTGGATCATTCAGAGATCCTCACTGAACTTCTGGAGAGAGTTTGCTGCACTGAAAGTAAAGGGGCTGAATAATTTTGCACGCCCAATTTTTCAGTTTTTGATTTGTTAAAAAAGTTTGAAATATCCAATAAATGTCGTTCCACTTCATGATTGTGTCCCACTTGTTGTTGATTCTTCACAAAAAAATAGTTTTATATCTTTATGTTTGAAGCCTGAAATGTGGCAAAAGGTCGCAAAGTTCAAGGGGGCCGAATACTTTCGCAAGGCACTGTATCAGGAGCGGCACCCGAGAAAGCTTTTTCCACCACCATTAAATAAACACCAAATTATGGAATTTCTCATGGAAGAATGGTGTCTCGTTCCTTCAATGGACTTCCAGACACTTATAGAATCCATGCCAAAGAGCATTGAAGCTGTTCTGGTTCGTGGTGGCCCAACACCCTATTAAGACATTTTATGTTGGTGTTTCCTTTATTTTGGCATTTACCTGTATATCTTTGATCACTATGAAGTTGATCTGGGATCTGTACTTACCTGCAGACTGAGGGTCAGTACAGAGAGAAAGGCCTTCTCTCTGGCAGCACTTTTTCCAGCCTGGGCAGTCTAAGTCCCATTCACACCCTCCACTCCTGGGTGCCTCCACAACACCCTCAGGACAGGACCCTGGCTTAGCAGTGAACTCTCCACTTCTGTTCATAGCTTAATCAATGAGAGAGAGAGAGAGATAGAGAGAGAGAGAGAGAGAGAGAGAGAGAGAGAGAGAGAGAGAGTATCCGATTAAATGTTTACAAAGAGCACTGTAAATAGCAAACTATAACTGTGCTCTTGGTCCACAGCCCCATCTAGTGTTCTTTGTTAGCTGCTCCATATAAACAAGTCTCCATGACGACTGGTCCTGATAGTATTAGGGCAGGCCCATAGTACTGATGAACATTTCTTACACTTTTTAGATACTTCTGTGCTCTCCTAAACATATTTTCTCTTCATGTTGAACAACATGAGGAGGCGGCAGGGTAGCCTAGTGGTTAGAGCGTTGGACTAGTGACCGGAAGGTTGCAAGTTCAAACCCCCGAGCAGATAAGGTACAAATCTGTCGTTCTTCCCCTGAACAGGCAGTTCCTAGGCTGTCTTAACTGACTTGCCTAGGTAAAAAAAAGATATATGTTTTTTTAATAATCCTAAAATACAAGCTAGAATACTCACTTAAAGCACAGTAGCTGCCCACTTGTTCATAGCCATCACAACACCTCAAAACGTCTTTGATGACATTCATGTACTCAGTCCGATATGCCTTTTTGTAAACTGTGACCTCACACATCTTCCAGGGTAGCCAGTCGCCACATGACCTCCTGACCGTGTAAGAGATCTTATAGGACAACACTTTACTCACCACCGTGCTCTCATGTCGAGTACACAGGTGGTAGCTGGACATAGACAGGTCATATCCTGAAATACAGGAAATACAGGAATAGTTATATTATATATCTAATGGAGACTATCCATGTTTTTATGTTTGCAGAATCTAAGACATATGGGCAGGGCATTCCAAAAAAACAGTCACAAAAACATAATATTGGAAAATAAGTATTTGCAGATCAATGTTGCATAAATAACAGAATATATGAACGCAAACAAATAACAGGTTTTCATTTCCACAACTGCGAGCATTCATAGGAGTGCCCACAGCCAAGGAGTGCCCGCAGTATCAATGCAGGTACAGTAAATGCAGGTACAGTAAATAATTTGCATAGGGCTTCTTGTACATATTTACAAAGATATTTCATGGAACATGGTAATAAACAGTAGAGCATACACATTATCATATTGATTGTGTCATAATTTAATTTGGCTTATTTTCCTACCTTCAAACAAGGTGTTGTGTCCCCTACAGAGGTCCAGAAAGGCAGTGGCCAGACAGAGAAAGGACATCCAACTCATCTTGAATACATAAAATATGGCATGCATTCAGGGACCTTGCTGCACGTCCATTTTCACAGCTGAGTTGTTGGTAACGGTTCTGAGTTTCTTTCCCCTCAACATCCACACCCCCTGATCACCTTCTCCCTTGCTCCCACAGTCCCAAGTGTAACACACTGCATGGCAATATGTAGAATCTAGATGGAGAGATTATACAACTACATGGAGAGGGTGTATTCATTCACATTTGGTTCAAGTGCCATTTCTGGAGTCAAATTGATTCCTTTGTATGTTCCTAAGTTTCTGTATGTTTTGACAGAGTATTTCAAAACTACTGTTAATCCCTAACTGTGGCAATTTATCACCACAAAAAGTTATAATATATAACCATACAAGGATTTGTACACATTTGTAGTTTTGCTTTTGTGTACTGGTTGTGTTATGACCTGCCACGGTACTGTCAGTGCCAGCAAACAACATGGTGGCTGTGAGATGAGATGGGAAAAATGGTATCTGTGAGAGGAGAGCAGCAGTGTCTGTCCCAGGTGACTTGGTTTCTACTCAGGTCCCCATGGCAGTGTTTACTCTCATATACTCACTCATCTCCTCACCCACAGCCTCCGACAGGGAGGCAGGCAGGAGGGGTATTGATTTTGTCACATTTCCCTCAAAGACTGTAATAAAAAATTTAAAAAATTCCACCCCTTCAGAAAAAGATCTCTATATCCTCTGGAATTTAAAAGGTTTACTCATCACAGCACATTCCTTACTGGCTTGGGGATGTTCTACATCTTGTAATTCTAATGTGATTTGAAATTTAACCATCAGTAATAGGAATGTGGTGGCTCAACCTGAGTGGCACAATAACCTTTGAAGGTGTCGGCATCACATTACTTAGTTCCACAGATGATGGTACTGGCCATCATCTGCAGCACCACAATAACAGTGCCTCACCCTCAGTTTCAGGTTGTTCTATCCAGTTTATGCACATGCACTACATATGCAGAAATATGTGGAAACCCATTCAAATTTGTGGATTTGGCTAGTTCAGCCACACCCGTTAGTGACAGGTGTCTAAAACCCGAGCACACAGTCATGCAACCTCCATAGACAAACATTGGCAGTAGAATGGCGTTAATGAAGAGCTCAGTGACCTTCAACGTGGCACCGTCAAAGGATGCAATAATTCCAACAAGTCAGTTCGTCAAATTTCTTCCCTGCTAGAGCTGCCTAAGATCACCATGTGCAATGCCAAGCGTCTGCTGGAGTGGTGTAAAGCTCGCCGCCATTGGACTCTGGAGCAGTGGACACGCGTTCTCTGGCGCGATGAATCACACTTCCCCATCTGTCAGGCCGGCAGGGCAAATCTGGGTTTGGCAGATGCCAGGAGAACGGTACCTGCCCGAATGCATAGTTTCAACTGTAAAGTTTGGTGGAGGAGGAATAATGGCCTGGGGCTGTTTTTCATGGTTCGGGCTAGGCCCATTAGTTCCAGTGAAGGGAAATCTTAACGCTACAATAACATTCTAGACGATTATGTTCTTCCAACTTTGTGGCAACAGTTTGGGGAAGGCCCTTTCCTGTTTCAGCATGACAATGCTCCAGTGCACAAAGCAAGGTCCATACAGAAATGGTTTGTTGAGATCGGTGTGGTAGAACTTGACTGGCCTGCACAGAGCCCTGACCTCAACCTCATTGAACACCTTTGGGGTGAATTGGAATGCAGACTGCAAACCAGGCCTAATTGCCCAATATCAGTGTTCGAGCTCACTAATGCTCTTGTGGCTGAATGGAAGCAAGACCCTGCAGCAATGTTCCAACATCTAGTGGAAAGCCTTCCCAGAAAAGTAGAGGCTGTTAATTAAAGCAGCAAAGGGGGAACCAACTCCATATTAATGCTCATGATTTTGGAATAAGAAGTTCGACGAGCAGGTGTCCACATACTTGTGGTCAAGTAGTTTACCTTAAAGTATTCACATATACACACAGATTGTACATACATGTCAAAATGAGGCAATAGCAGTGCCACACCTTCCTTGGATCATCCGGTTGCCAGAAACGGTACTACATACAGTATGAGCCCTACAGACGAAGAACCATATGTGCCTTTTACATTTTCAGATTAGTGATGTTTTTAAATGTCATTATCTGCTGACTGTAACATCAAGAGTTGTTTACAGACATAGAAGTAAATAGTAGCAGTTGTGTCCTTTCAGATGATGTGTAACATTTAACTCCAAATGATTTAGATGGTTTATTAAAATGCAATTACATCAGCTGTTTTAAATAATTCCAAATGAAGATACATTATATGGTTCTTCGTTTGTAAGGTTCGAAAGACTTTCCAGGATGTGGCAAGTAGACCACAGCAACAAGTGCCATCTGAATATATGCAATGAGAGAGAGCATATAGGCTGCGTTTACACAGGCAGCCCAATTCTGATAATTGTTTCACAAATTAGTCTTTTGACCAATCAGATCAGCTATGAAAAAGATCTGATATGATTGGTCAAAAGATCCAGTAGTGGAAAAAATATCTGAATTGGGCTGCCTGTGTAAATACAGCCATAGTGATGTATTATAATCACACCTCTCTAATTAGTTTCAGTGGTACAGTGGATCTGGTTACAGAGAAACACATTCATCCACCAATGTCAAATGCTGATTTTACCTAATGCTTTCCTCAAATAATTGTTGTCATTCATTAGATATATAAAAATAAATTAACATAACTAGTAATAAGAGCACAATACATTATGCATTTCCATTCAGTAATTCCACATAATTCAATAGTAGACTATCCATCTATGGTTTTATAGAATCACATTCTCACCTACAGAATGTTGATACTTTGCAACTGAGACAGCAATGTTGATCTGATAGGAATATGTTTTTTTTATTTAATGTTAATTCGTATTGCTTCCCAATGAAATGTTTAAGTCTCAAAGAACGAAAATATGACCTGCCACTTTAAGAGGTTTAAATTTGCCTGTCACGTCCTACATTCCCGCCTACGGGTATAAAGCAGCCTATCAGAACGCAGCACACGTGACGAGCGCTGTATTTGATGACCTCATCCCTGGAGTGGGATGACGTCAAGTTCAAGATGGATGGAATCACGACTACCACACACTCAACAGAATTCTGATATAAATTCTTGTTCGTGTGCTCCGTGGGAACAGAACGAAGACATAGGGGTAAGTTTAGAAAGCCATAAAACTACTTGGTTTAAATTATCTGGCGGTAGTGCCTTATATTGAAGTCTTCTTTGGAGAAAATGTTTTTTTCCTGACGTAACTCAGAGGGGGTTGTTTCTTATTTTTATAAGCCTCACGAGCAACTGCCCTATGTGTGCTGTAGATGCTGCGTCTGCGCTGTAATGAGGGCGAAAATACAGTAGCGGGTGTGTGCGCGCACACTCACTGACCACGCACTCGTTTCTCGAGGACTGGGGTTTGATTCTGTTCCATTGAAAGTCCTGAATCATTCTCAGAATGCGCATTTCGGATGCAACTTTACTCTTTCGGAAACATTGTAACACCAAGTGATCATGTGATATCACTGCCAGCAACAGTAACAAACAGACCACGCAATGCGTTATTTGTTTACATTTTCATTCACCAATGTATACCATAACGAGGAAGATACTTGCCAGAGTGATAAAACCAGTTTCATTTTTAACGTACGTGTCATCAGGAATTTAAGCCACGTCTCGCATATGATCTAATGCTTGCACCCCTGACTTCCCATTAGACACATTCTATGGGCGCGCAGCGTTAGAAACTTTTCCGATATGAAATGTGTCAGACACGTTTATTTATCATGTGGAATTGATATCCGTGTCCACAGTTATGTGTGTGTGGAACGGAATGAACTCTGCCTGCGTCCCTGCTAAATACAACCCCATGGCATGCCATGTCTTCTGATTTAAAGACATGATGTAATCGAAATAGAACCTATAAATGCGCATGCGTCATGTTATTTGCGTTTTACCACAGATAGGCCTAGATACATTAACTCCTACCAGTAGCTGATTGATCTAAACTACTCAATTACATTTAACTTACTTTTATTCAAAATGATATGTGTTTTGCTGTTCTAAAATGAAGGATTTATATAACGAGAAATAAGTCTATTTTCACTAATATATTAATATCAATCAGTTGGCACAGACTGCATAGCAAAATAAATACAGTAGCAATACATATACATGCTTTCATCTGCATCTCATTCATACTTTTCTGAAACGTGGTCAAATATGAATTTGCCATAATGCTATTAGATTCTTATACTTATTGCAACTTTTCTGCTGTTATATATTTCTTCAGATTCGATTTATTTGTTTGATTTTATGTATAGGACTATACATTTTTAGGTAACTTTTTTACTGAAAACATGTGAATCAAAATGCGGGTCTTGAAATAAAAAGGATCTCCTTTTTGTTCTTGCCTTTCAGCCAGAATGGAGAGTCTGGTGCACTACAGTAATCCATCCCATGGCCTCTCTGTGCTGGGGGTGCTCAATGAGCAGCGCCTGAGGGGGCAGCTCTGTGACACAGTCTTGGTTGTGGGGGATCAGCGGTACCAGGCCCACAGGAGTGTGCTCGCCGCTAGCAGTGAGTATTTCCAATCACTGTTCACACGAAGGGAGTCTGAGCCCCACAAAGTGATACAGCTGGACTTCTGTGAGCCTGACGCCTTTGAGATAGTACTGAATTACATATACTCATCCTCCCTCTTCGTGGACAGAGGCAGCCTGGCAGCCATCCAGGAGCTGGGCTACAGTCTAGGAATCCCTTTTCTAACCAACATTATGTCAACAAGGCCGCATGTGTCCTACTGCGTCTCCAGAAAAAGGCTGTCCTTCTCAGAGGACGATAACGACATCCAGCTGAGGAGTGTCATTGTGCGCCAGAGCCGAAGGGGTGATGCTCCCGGGGCTGGATGCTATGGTTCAAATGATCAAGGAGAACAGACTCAAGCTTCAGGGCACAGGAAACCAAACGAATCAGCCAGGAACACTGCATCCAATCCCAGAAAATCAGCTGAAGCAACTGGTGAGGGTTCTGATAGCAAGCCCATCAGTTCATATGCCTCCATCTTAAAGGGGAAGACATCACACACAGGGTCATCAGTAAGGCCACAGCTCACCTCCTCAGTCTCCTTCAGTGAATCTCCAACAGTCATGTTACAGTCTGATCTAAGCACTAAAGAAGAAGAGGAGGAGCAGAGGCTCTACAGATCCAAACCACAATTTCAGGGCCAGGTAGGGGAGCCTAGTCAGACCATTGACAGGAGTGGCCCACTCATAAAAAGCCTGCTGCGCAGGTCCTTATCCATGGACAGTCCCATCCCAGTCTTCTCCCCCACACTGGAGCTCAATAAACTGCAAAGCCGAGAACAGTCTGTTGTTAAGATGGTGGCAAATACAGAGGAAGAGATTCAGACAGAGCACAAACAAAGTGTGAAAGTAGTTCCGTCGCTTCTTCTCAAGTCAAGGCACCACAGTAGGCATGATAAAGATGAAACTCCAGGAAAGGAGTTCCATGTGAAGACCGAGCCTAGCAGCCCACTGTCTGACCCCTCTGAGATCATTAGGATCACAGTTGGGGATTCTCTACCAGTTAACCTCAAAAACAATGAAATTAATTTTGACCAAGACCCTACTAAGCCATTCTCTAAACTCCCTGGAAAGAGAAGGGTGAGGAGAGACAATCGAAGGTACCCATTCAAAAAGTCTAAAGGGGTGAACGAACATGATTTCCCATGTGAAGATGACGATGACAATATGTCAGAATCTGTACCTCACAACTCCAACATGGATGACAATGATGATGACTGGACTGATGATCCCAGGAAGAGCAAGATGTTTAAATGCTGGATCTGTTTGAAAGTGTTCAGATCCAATGCTGGATTGCATCGTCATGTTAACATGTATCACAACCCAGATAAGCCATATGCTTGTGACATCTGCCACAAACGCTTCCACACCAACTTCAAAGTCTGGACCCACTGCCAAACCCAGCACGGAGTGATACAAAACCCTGCTTCATCCTCCAGCTCATTCGAGCTGGATGAGAAGTTTCAGAGGAAGCTGATTGATATTGTGCGGGAGAGAGAAATAAAGAAAGCCTTGCTCATGAAGCTGAGGAGAAATAAGCAGGGTTCGCAGTCTCAGGTATTTGCCAAAAAAGGTGGCCTGAGGTCCAAGTCAAATTTGATATGCCCTTACTGTGGGAAATTGTTTGTGTTTCTCTATCAATTCAAGCAGCATTTGAAGACACACCCTGCGGAGAGAGACAACCAAGAGACTGAGAGAGAGAGCAGTCTCTACCAAAAAGACCAGGACCAGCCCGGTCAGAGAGAGAACACGGACACAGAGGTTTACTCCTGCAGGCTGTGCAATGAGAAGCTGTCCTCTCTCTTTGAGCAGGGAGACCACGAGAGGGGCTGTCGACACGCAACCGTGTGCCCGTACTGTGGCCTCCGATTCTCCAGCCCAGCGGTTAAAAAAGAGCATGAAGCACACTGCAAGTACAAGAAACTGACCTGCCTGGAGTGCATGAGGACCTTCAAGTCTTCCTTCAGCATATGGAGACACCAGGTGGAGGTTCACAACCACAACATTATGACTGTTAAGGAGCAGCTGAGCCATCAAGAGGAGAACAATGGAGAGGTATCTGACCACCTCGGAAGGCCTTTCCATACCCAGGAGACTGTGGGAGTGGGGAGCTCCAGAGAGGACATCATCGACAGTGACTCCTCAGGTCCGCCTATGTTGGACTCTGAGGATTCTTCATCATTCGTGCCCGAGGACCTGAATGCTAGCCAGTGTCACAACGAACATCACGGCGAGCTGACCGTGAAGGATGAGCCCATTGAGGAGGCCGTGAGCGAGAGGGAGGACATGACGTCTGGGGCCTCTGTCGAACCTGAGGAGCCAGGCGTGTGGCCATGCGAAAAATGTGGCAAGCTCTTTGGTGGCCACAAAGACCTGGAGCGTCACCAGGAGCTGCTGTGCCACATCAAACCCTTCATCTGTCACATCTGCAACAAGGCCTTCAGGACCAACTTCCGCCTTTGGAGCCACTTCCAGTCCCACATGTCAACCTCCGACGAACCTGGAACGAGAAAGGTTGATGCCAGGCGCCCTTTGTCTCCCTCCCCCTCACCACCACCAGCGGTCACACATGCAACTGGATGTCCTGCACCACAAGTTTTTCCACCTAAACCAATGGAGGCAGATTCAGTGGTAGCTAAAGCTGTGGTAGCAAAAGAGAAGGAGAAGCCTGGAAGCTCATCGTCAATGCCCAGGACCAAGAGGCCAGAGATGGACAGATCACACAGTAGCCCCCTACCCAAGATGGATAGTGTGGATAATTCCCTCACCCCTCAGGAATCAGAAACCCTTTTTTACCATGCCCCCACTCTCTCTGCCCTCACATTTAAGAGGCAGTACATGTGTAAGCTCTGCCACAGAACATTCAAGACTGCCTTTAGTCTTTGGAGCCACGAGAAGAGCCATAGTCACATTTAAATGTGTCTCACTCAGACACCTGTACTCTGTTTTGAGCCTCTGAGATGATACTTTATGCTCACAGCATCGTAAGAGATCAAATACAACTCAGCCGGCACAAGAAAGATGTTGAATGTATCTATTGCTGTTGGTAGTTGGCTTGCCTTCATGTTATCTTTTCCAGTGGCCATGTGTCATAGAGGTGAGAAAGTGAATGTCTGCAATGAACTGCTATTTGACTCATCAGCTCCTTACAATGGTTGCTTTGCCTTTGATATTGGATTTACACAGTACTGACCTATTTCAGATAACTCCCTTTCAGTTGGCTTTACCTATATAACTATTTTTGGGATTCAAGAAAGTGCTTTATTTAGGAATTGCTGTACTGTACAATTCAAGAACAGTTACGTGCTTTTGCACGTTGTGAATTTGTGTTGATTGATGTGTGAAGATGACATTATGAAGATGATATTAGTGGCCTCAGGCATCATGTTTATTGATATGCACTTTGCAATTCTGTTCAATATTTACATTACTTATAATGGTCAAATTACATTGGTTTTAATTTCAGTTATATGAATCTTTATTTTGGATCCTCTGCATTCCATTAACATTTCAGCTGTAATCTGTTTTGTACCATAAAAGTATGGTTTTCATATTGACTATTTGTGTTAATGCTGATTTTGTCATTGCCTCAATGATATTTCATGTAGATTATACAAGTTAACAAGACCAAAGACCAGTTAGATTAGCAGGGGGATAAGAACTGGAAACGCATGCAGTATTTCAACTGACACTTTTTTTAGTTATTGTAAATCCTGAGTAAAATAAATAATTTCTTGTTTAATTTTAGCTATCACTCATTAAATTACAGATTATCATTAGTGGATTATTGTGTAAAGAATATGGAAAATATGTACTTTTGGGAAAGGAGTTTTGTTTACATTCTGCTCACTGGGTGTGGTGTATGGTAGATTTTTGTTTTTAATTATTAATTTGTTACACAAATACAACAGCACACAAGCGACTTGTAGAGTGAATTTGAATGGATAAGAACATGGGTATTTTACTCTCTGTCGGCTCAATACTAGTATGATTAAGTGTGAAATAGTTTGAGGTTGATAAATACACAAGTAATCCTATGAATTGATTGCATGGCCTTAGCATATGCATCATGAGACAATTTTACAATAGATCTGTTAAAATGAAGCACAGTCAGTGTTTTTGCATATTAACTTTTTTTACATGGATATTTAGAATGGTTTTACAACCAAGAGCCAATAAATGTGTGTATGTATGTATGTATGTATGTATGTGTGTATATATATATATATATATATATATATATATATATATATATATACAGTACCAGTCAAAAGTTTGGACACCTACTCATTCCAGGGTTTTTATTTGTACTATTTCCATATTGTAGAATAATAGTGAAGACATCAAACTATGAAATAACACATGTATTATGTAGTAACCAAAAAAGTGTTAAACAAATATATATTCTTCAAAGTAGCCACCCTTTGAATTTGTTAACACTTTTGCACACTCTAGTCACCTGGAATGCATTTCAATTAACAGGTGTGCCTTGTTCAAAGTGAATTTTATATATATATATATATATATATATATATATATGTATATAATAATTAAGAACATGTGAAAGCAAGACTGTTGCCCCTTGGGGGGGATTTGGAAAATAATTCCCTGTCCTATAACAGAGTCAGAATTTAAAGTGTGTATTTTGGTTGTTTAAGTGTATACTTTTTGCTGTGGTGGTGATGGCTTTTTAATTACACATGGAAAAGAGATTTTAAAATTCGGTGGTTAGGTTCAAACAAAGTATATATTTATATTTGTGCTCTGGATTTTATGCAAGATCATTAAAAAAAAAGAAATTGAGTGCAAAGAAATGAAATATCATTTTGTGTATATGGCAGCGTTTGTATAATTGTGTACCAATAATTTGTTTGTTTATGAAAATACATACTTTTAGTATTACTCTGTTATTTCTGCAATGATTAATATTTGTATGGTTGCTCTACATGAACTACAGCAGTTTAGTTTTTTTCTACAGTTTTTGTGCTTGAATTTTTTTCTGTAATAAAGAGTTGATAATTCTCAATATCTCTGCCTTGATATTGAGTGTGTATATTGTTTGTATTGTGCTTATAAGAAACTAACACCCTTTAATTAGGGCTGGGAATACCTCGCAATATGATATTATCACGATACTTAGGTGCCGACACGATATATATTGCGATTCAATACTGTGATTTTATTGCCATTAGATATATTAAACATATTGCTCACCATATGTCTGCTGCAGAGGGACAAGAGAGAGCCATGAGAAAACAAGTTTTTATCAGGCATGGAAATAAGTGCTGAAAACAAATTGGCTCCCTATTTAAAAATATGAAGTTTTGGTGCAGGTACACCCAATTAACGCCAAAAATATATTGTTCTATTGTCCAAACTATACGATATAGCGTCAAAAATAATATCCCTAAATGTAACTGTAGCGATTCCCCCCCATCACTACCTGGAATCATGATTGTTTTCAGGAGAAGTTGGTATGTGTTTAAATTAGTAATGTCTCTAGTTGGCTTTCGTTTCCACTATGGAACGGTTGAAACTGCTATCATGTTTGCACTAGTTGCACCATTATTAAGACATTACCAAAGCTGTTACAGATAACAATGCAAAATAGATTAAAATGAACTAATATGACAAAGAGAAATGGTGCCAAAGTTTTTCCTTGGACAAATGGTCACTGCCGTGGGTCACAGATATGTTTTTCAAACTGTTTAGCCACTTGGACAGTGGTGACTAATTTTTTGGCTGTGACTCTGGAAGTGAATTTGCTGTCTGCTCTGTGGCCCTTGAGAATATAGAGACTGGAAATGCTTTTCTCTCCATTATTGTACAAGGTCATCCTGTGAATGAAAAATACATGATTGGAGAGGAAACCTTTGCAACTTAGATAAGGGAAAAACATCCACACAGCTGCATGGCAAATACTGCTTTTGAATATAGCATCTGGCCTCTCAACCTAAAAAATGCCTTGACTGTTTAGTTACTAATTCTTTATTTGAAGATTTCATCAACATCTTTACAACTTGACCTGTCTGACCTGTCTGCATGCTTGGTATACAGTATACCACAGTTTCTAAATGATATATATTATATATATACTGGGTGTGGTGTATGGTAGATGTTTTTAATTATTAATTTGGTACACAAATACAACAGCACATAAGCGACTTGTATAGTAGAGTGAATTTGAATGGAATTCACAAGAGTGAATTTGAATGGCTAAGAACATGCGGATTTTACTCTCTGTCGGTTCAATACTAGTATGATTAAGTCTGAAATAGTTGAGGTTGATAATTACCCAGAGAGGCAAAATGGCAAGACTTCCCGGAATACTTGCGAAATAGACCTAACAGACCAGGTTTATATCAAAGGAGTGCCTATAAATTGAAGGCCTGCACATGTGCAGTTCGGCACGAGATTACCTTTATACCCGATGACGCGTTTCTGTGCATGAACTAGCTAACATCGCCATGACATTGGCTATAAGTGTGATCTGGGATTTCTATTGTCAGTAGCGACACATCATTCAGGGCCAGAGCCCCACATGTTTTGAACCCCACCTGTTTAGCTATGATTTTGGCTGTTTTGCATGTTGTTTTGGCATTAAAACGTGTCACATATCAGTTTGCAAACAATGTAAAAAAATATATAAAAAATAATAATTGAGTTAATAAAGCCGCATACAAACATGGTCTCTTTTTTGCTCAGTGCTTTCTGCGTAGGGGTGGTAATGTTCTCTAGTTGCGTCGTAATTGGCTCAGTGTTCTGTCACTCATAGGGATGCCACGTTATTGCAAAATCTATGGGGAGAGCCCAAGGGGTGCTGTCATAGAGTTACATTAGAAGTGCCCATGCAAGAAGGCTCAAAGTCATTGGCCACAGATAAAATGACGTCAAATCACAGTAGCTTTGATTGGACTGATTGGACAACTTTCAAAATCTTAGTTAGCAAGCTACGTAGCAGTCATCATCATGAATCAAATCGACAATCTACTGGCAAATCCTTTTAAATCCTTGTCATATGATGATAAATTATAGATAAAACGTATCGGTGCTCATCGACCATTGGACATTAACATTACACAACAAGTTGGAAATGGCAAATTCAACAATTAGTGGTTTGGAAAAATCAGTGGCTAACTGCAAGCATTGCAAAGCAATCACTAGCCTGCTATTCAGTGGAGTGGATGTGTGGTCCAAGTCTTTAAGAATCTCTTGTAGGGGTTTCTTTTCCAAGCTTAAAAGGATAAACATTGACCATGCTGTTAATCCAGCATGACTTCTGCCGCTTTCAAAACAACTAGAAACTCAGAACTGGAAAATCTCAGTCTTCAGTGAGTTCAAGACAACTGGGAACTCTGAAAAAAACAAGCTCTGACTGGGAAAATACGTTTTGAACAGTCATGCAACTCTGAATTCCAAGTCAGGAACTCGGGCCTCTTTTGAGAGCTCGGACCTGAAGATCACTAACGTCATGATTCTACCTTTGTTTTTTCAGAATTCCCAGTTTTCTTTGAAAGCACCATAAATCCAGAGAATGCCAGATTTTGATGACAAAATTTGCCCACGAAAGACCGCCGCACCACCTTCCTGTTCAAGTGAGCATAGCACAATAAGGCAAGTCCAAAAATGTATTGTATGCTGCTGCATAAATGATGTAATATGCCAGGGAGATATGTATACTGTAGCTAAGAAAGTAATACTAAGTGTATGTTGTGTAGTAAGCTGTTAGTAGCCCATGTGCCCCACCCTAATAATTTGGGCCATTTCCCCTCATAATTTAGCCTACTGTTCTGACTTGGTGGTGCACATGTAACCTATAGCCTGTTTTAGAGAAATGTCATCATTGAATATTGTAAAAATTTAATTGTCTGCTTATATGCCCCCTTTATTTACCCTATGGTTCTGACTCGGTGCACAGGGAGAATACTGTAAGAACGGCCCATGTTCTGAATTTTGTCGTCGTACATTTAAAAAGTGCTGAACAACTAGTTATATTGACTATGTCCGTCTTAACTCACACTTGTCTTAATCGAAATTACGAATGCCATTTACCCTCGTTGTCCCCTTATGCCATAGTTTGTACATCTCAATTGTCAGTAGAAACCACATTTGTTTAAGCCAGTCAGCCATATGAGATATGTTTTTTTTTAAGGCAGTAAATGAGGCTGAATTAACTGTTTCACTGCCAGACAAAGCTCCGCTGATAGCCAGGAGTAAAATTGGTAAGGTGTTGGGGCAGCAGTCCCAACACCGTTTGTCACTGTTATAGTCCAATTAATGTATTGTTTAGTGTTGTGTAGTGGCTTTAATGACATGCATCTAAAACAAAATGTGGGGAGTTTGCCCCAACATTTACATGCTAAAATCGCCACTGTCTATTGTAGAAGCAGTTTCTGCCTATCTTCATACTGTACTGTCTTTGAATATACTGCACAAATCTGAACCTGTAAAGGAGAGGACAGACTAACACGAATGTCAGTCATCTGCAGTAAATCACCTGCTTGGTGTGGAAGAAGCGCGGCAATTCAACGTGTAGTCAGGAAATGAACAGAAAATGACGACCAATGTTCTGTGGTCAGACGCAATTGGACGGCCACCCACTGCGCAAGGCCGAAGTTCGCGTTGGTCTGTCTTTTCCTTAATTAACATCAGTAAGCACAGAACCAGGTGGTTTTCTAGAATAACAAAGTGAAGTCAATTAGGATTATCAATTTTATTTTCAAAAGTGAAACACCTTTCTGCACATTATTTTCTAATAACAAAAGCTAATGTCATAAACATAAATAAGATAGTTACTTTACAATTACTTAAAGCAGTTATTAAATGAAAACCTGTTTCAGACAGACATGCTACTTTTGCAGCACTTTCTTCATACAAAAACATAAAAGATCAAATTGTACTATCGGATGTGAAAGGTCATGTTTCAGTGTTGACAAAGGCATTTTGTGAAAGAATAGGGATAGATAAGTAGGATCCTAAAATGACTGCTTACAAATGTGAATAAAGCGGATTAGACATTTGATGGTGGTACTTCTAGCGTACTACCAGTGCTTCTAACTAATACTTAAGACACTCACAGGCCTGCAAATGCCGATGTCAATGAAGCAATTACATCCCATAGTCAATAAAGTACACAGCCTAGCCCCTGATCCATTTGTGTTGTCTTGATAACATCCTATGGTCACAATCATAGGAGTTAGCAAGACGGCACAAACAGATCTGGAACCAAGCTACCCACAGCCATGTTTTACGATGCAAATTATCTTGAGGCTCCCTCACAGTGCTAAGGTGTCTTTTATCAGCCTTCTCATGGTGGTGCTTACTGAGGTGCCCAGCGTATCAGTGATCTGAAAAGTGATTTTGTACAGGTAAGGCTGTACGTCTTTGAGGCTGGTGTCAAACACATTGTCCACTTCCGACTGTGTGGGCATTTTGGGTAGGTACTCGTGCTGGTTGATCACCTCCACAATGTTGATCACCTTCTCGCCCAGCTTCTCGCCCACTTTCTCCCGGCAGATCTGTCTCTCCTGCTCGTTGGCCAGGTTGACGACGTTGACCTTAATGCTCCAGACCTCCCATGGAATACACTCATCAGAGAAAGGCCAGCGAGACTTCTTTTTCTGGTAGAACTCCAGTGAGATTTGTCCCATTCCATCAGTCCCGTTGCCCATGGCATCCTGTAAATAACAACATAGATCCAGAGGTCAATGGATGCCAGTTTTAAAAAAATACATCTAGCTACATGTTTTAATGTATAATTTCAATAGCCAAACAATCAAAATAGTCAGACAGGCCTTACCTTGAATTCGCCCACTGCTTTCCTGATGACCCTGTCAAGCTCATCTGAAGAAACACGAACAAAACTGAAATCAATATAGTCGCAGTCAATGTCCTGTGTGCCAACAGTGCCAATGGAGTAGGTGCCCTCTTTCTTGTAGTGAAATTTTCCAGTGCTGCGATGCAATAGGATAGTGTGCAACAGAGCCAGCATAGCCTCGTCGACCTGTCTTCCCTCCACCGACACCTCCAGAACCTCCGAACGGCAGTTCATGATGATCTGCTTCCCCACAGTGGCAGGTTGAATATATGGGGAAACTCGCAAGCTATTGAAACACACCCTTCAATGGTTGTTTACGTTCCATAAAACAGGGCTAAACATCCAAATGAGCTAGCTAGCGGACGTTAGATGCTACTGCTAGATAGCTATTGTGAGTAGTTAGCTATATCGCGCAGCAAACGTTATTTCACTCGAGCAAGTTCGAAGGTTATCAAGAGAAGGCGCAACTTTCAGATTCACTTGATGAATATAGCTACATATGTTGTTGCTTGCTATCTATGTTCTTTAAATGTATTTATTCATAATAACTTGCTGACACAAAGTGTAATGTCGTCGTTCTTACTAGAGAGGAGGAGCCATTTCTGTAAACACAACACTGGAAAATCTACGGAATGTAGTTTGGTCCAATCCGAGCCTTGTATCTCTGCAAGGTAACAAAACGTGTATCGATAATAGCTCTGTAATTACAGTTATTCCCGCACCAGAAAGCTGATTTTCTTATATAAGAAAATGTATTTGAAGATATAATTGATAGTTTCGAAAGACCCGCTAGAGGTTAAAACAGGGCGCACTTGGGGTGCTTTAAGATATCGCTATGCACTCTGGGAATAACAGTTCATGTCACATATATCGCATTGGCAAGTTTTCGATTTCGGTCATCGTTGGTATCGGAGATGCTCTGCAAGTTTGAGATGAGGCTTTATAAGAATCTCACGAAATTATCATTTTCCCCTCCGCCGTTTAAAGCTAGCCACATATTAGTTTCACTTTGTTTTACACCATGGACGCCAGAAATGATTCATGGACATTACATTTTGGAATACGTGTTACTGGGTAGCAGCTAGCTAACTTGCTTGTTAGCTACCTACTGCAATTTACTAGAATACACATTAGCTAGCAATCGAATGAAAGAAAGGTCTGAAGTTAGCTAACTTTTATGAAAAGCTAGTAACCATGTGTAGCTAACTTACTGTTGTTGGCTAGCTAGCCAAAGACAGACATTTTATACAATGTTGTTCAGCTAGAGCTGTGGAACTTACTTAGAAGCTTGGTAAAACTTACGTTACTCAGAATAACACTCACGTTATTTTAGCTAGCTATTTGCAATAAAGAAACCATGTATTGTACTTGCTTGTTTTTA